>NW_026040193.1:0-62500 GCF_023343835.1 Lagopus muta
CCGTCTCGTCCTCGTCTCGTCTCGTCTCGTCCTCGTGTCTTTTCGTCTCGTCTCGTCTCGTCTCGTCTCGTGTCTTTTCGTCTCGTCCTCGTCTCGTCTCGTCTCGTCTCGTCTCGTCTCGTCTCTTTTCTTTCTTTTCGTCTCGTCTCGTCTCGTCTCTTTTCTTTTCGTCTCGTCTCGTCTCGTCTCGTCTCGTCTCGTCTCGTGTCTTTTCGTCTCGTCTCGTCTCGTCTCGTCTCGTCTCGTCTCGTCTCGTCTCTTTTCTTTTCGTCTCGTCTCGTCTCGTCTCGTCTCGTCTCGTCTCGTGTCTTTTCGTCTCGTCTCGTCTCGGCTCGGCTCGTCTCGTCTCGTCTCGTCTCGTCTCTTTCTTTTCTTTTCTTTTCGTCTCATCTGGTCTCGTCTCGTCTCGTCTCGTCTCGTCCTCGTCTCGTCTCGTCTCTTTTCGTCTCGTCTCGTCTCGTCTCGTCTCGTCTCGACTCGGCTCGTCTCGTCTCGTCTCGTCTCGTCTCGTCTCGTCTCTTTTCTTTTCGTCTCGTCTCGTCTCGTCTCGTCTCGTCTCGTCTCGTCTCTTTTCCGTCTCGTCTCGTCTCGGCTCGTCTCGTCTCGTCTCGTCTCGTCTCGTCTCGTCTCGTCTCGTCTCGGCTCGGCTCGTCTCGTCTCGTCTCGTCTCGTCTCGTCTCGTGTCTTTTCGTCTCGTCTCGTCTCGTCTCGTCCTCTCGTCTCGTCTCGTCTCGTCTCGTCTCGTCTCGTCTCGTCTCGTCTCGTCTCGTCTCGTCTCGTCTCGTCTCTTTTCTTTTTCGTCTCGTCTCGTCTCGTCTCGTCTCGTCTCGTCTCGTCTCGTCTCGTCTCGTCTCGTCTCGTCTCGTCTCGTGTCCTTTTCGTCTCGTCTCGTCTCGTCTCGTCTCGTCTCGTCTCTTTTCTTTCGTCTCGTCTCGTCTCGTCTCGTCTCGTCTCGTCTCGTCTCGTCTCGTGTCCTTTTTCGTCTCGTCTCGACTCGTCTCGTCTCGTCTCGTCTCGTCTCGTCTCGTCTCGTCTCGTCTCGTCCCCTTTCTTTTCGTCTCGTCTCGTCTCGTCTCGGCTCGTCTCGTCTCGTCTCGTCTCGTCTCGTCTCGTCTCTTTTCGTCTCGTCTCGTCTCGTCTCGTCTCGTCTCGTCTCGTCTCGTCTCGTCTCTTTTCTTTTCGTCTCGTCTCGTCTCGTCTCGTCTCGTCCTCGTCTCTTTTCTTTCGTCTCGTCTCGTCTCGTCTCGTCTCGTCTCGTCTCGTCTCGTCTCGTGTCTTTTCGTCTCGTCTCGTCTCGTCTCGTCTCATCTCGTCTCGTCTCCGTCTCGTCTCGTCTCTTTTCTTTTCGTCTCGTCTCGTCTCGTCTCGTCTCGTCTCGTCTCGTCTCGTCTCTTCTCGTCTCGTCTCGGCTCGGCTCGTCTCGTCTCGTCTCGTCTCGTCTCTTTTCTTTTCTTTTCTTTTCGTCTCGTCTGTCTCGTCTCGTCTCGTCTCGTCTCGTCTCGTCTCGTCTCGTCTCGTCTCGTCTCGTCTCGTCTCGTCTCTTTCGTCTCGTCTCGTCTCGTCTCGTCTCGTCTCGTCCTCGTCTCGTCTCGTCTCGTGTCTTTTCGTCTCGTCTCGTCTCTTTTCTTTTCGTCTCGTCTCGTCGCGTCTCGTCTCGTCTCGTCTCGTCTCGTCTCGGCTCGGCTCGTCTCGTCTCGTCTCGTCTCTTTTCTTTTCTTTTCTTTCGTCTCGTCTGTCTCGTCTCGTCTCGTCTCGTCTCGTCTCGTCTCGTCTCTTTTCGTCTCGTCTCGTCTCGTGTCGTCTCGTCGTCCTCGTCTCGTCTCGTCTCGGTCTTCGTCGTCTGTCTCGTCTCGTCTCGTCTCGTCTCGTCTCGTCTCGTCTCGTCTCGTTCGTCTCGTCTCGTCTCGTCTCGTCTCGTCTCGTCTCGTCTCGTGTCTTTTCGTCTCGTCTCGTCTCGTCTCGTCTCGTGTCTTTTCGTCTCGTCTCGTCTCGTCTCGTCTCGTCTCGTCTCGTCTCGTCTCGTCTCTTTTCTTTCGTCTCGTCTCGTCTCGTCCTCGTCTCGTGTCTTTTCGTCTCGTCTCGTCTCGTCTCGTCTCGTCTCGTCTCGTCTCGTCTCGTCTCTTTTCTTTTCGTCTCGTCTCGTCTCGTCTCGTCTCGTCTCGTCCTCGTCTCGTCTCGTCTCGGCTCGGCTCGGCTCGTCTCGTCTCGTCTCGTCTCGTCTCGTCTCTTTTCTTTTCGTCTCGTCTCGTCTCGTCTCGTCTCGTCTCGTCTCGTCTCGTCTCGCCTCTTGTCTTTTCGTCTCGTCTCGTCTCGTCTCATCTCGTCTCGTCTCGTCTCGTCTCGTCTCTTTTCTTTTCGTCTCGTCTCGTCTCGTCTCGTCTCGTCTCGTCTCGTCTCGTCTCGTCTCGTCTCGTCTCGTCTCGTCTCGTCTCGTCTCGTCTCGTCTCGTCTCTTTTCTTTTCGTCTCGTCTCGTCTCGTCTCGTCTCGTCTCGTCTCGTCTCGTCTCGTGTCTTTTCGTCTCGTCTCGTCTCGTCTCGTCTCGTCTCGTCTCGTCTCGTCTCTTTTCTTTTCGTCTCGTCTCGTCTCGTCTCGTCTCGTCTCGTCTCGTCCTCGTCTCGTCTCGTCTCGTGTCTTTTCGTCTCGTCTCGTCTCGTCTCGTCTCGTCTCTTTTCTTTCGTCTCGTCTCGTCTCGTCTCGTCCCTCGTCTCGTCCTCGTCTCGTCTCGTCTCGTCTCTTTTCTTTTCGTCTCGTCTCGTCTCGTCTCGTCTCGTCTCGTCTCGTCTCGTCTCGTCTCGTCTCGTCTCGTCTCGTGTCTTTTCGTCTCGTCTCGTCTCGTCTCGTCTCGTCTCGTCTCGTCTCGTCTCTTTTCTTTTCGTCTCGTCTCGTCTCGTCTCGTCTCGTCTCGTCTCGTCTCGTGTCTTTTCGTCTCGTCTCGTCTCGTCTCGTCTCGTCTCGTCTCGTCCTCGTCTCGTCTCTTTTCTTTTCGTCTCGTCTCGTCTCGTCTCGTCTCGTCTCGTCTCGGCTCGGCTCGTCTCGTCTCGTCTCGTCTCGTCTCGTCTCGTCTCGTCTCGTCTCGTCTCGTCTCGTCTCGTCTCGTCTCGTCTCGTCTCGTCTCGTCTCGTCTCTTTTCTTTCTTTTCGTCTCATCAGGTCCTCGTCTCGTCTCGTCTCGTCTCGTCTCGTCTCGTCTCGTCTCGTCTCGTCTCTTTTCGTCTCGTCTCGTCTCGTCTCGTCTCGTCTCGACTCGGCTCGTCTCGTCTCGTCTCGTCTCGTCTCGTCTCGTCTCTTTTCTTTTCGTCTCGTCTCGTCCTCGTCTCGTCTCGTCTCGTCTCGTCCTCTTTTCGTCTCGTCTCGTCTCGGCTCGTCTCGTCTCGTCTCGTCTCGTCTCGTCTCGTCTCGTCTCGTCTCGGCTCGGCTCGTCTCGTCTCGTCTCGTCTCGTCTCGTCTCGTCTCGTGTCTTTTCGTCTCGTCTCGTCTCGTCTCGTCTCGTCTCGTCTCGTCTCGTCTCGTCTCTTTTCTTTTCGTCTCGTCTCGTCTCGTCTCGTCTCGTTCGTCTCGTCTCGTCTCGTCTCGTCTCGTCTCGTGTCTTTTCGTCTCGTCTCGTCTCGTCTCGTCTCGTCTCGTCTCTTTTCTTTTCGTCTCGTCTCGTCCTCGTCTCGTCTCGTCTCGTCTCGTCTCGTGTCTTTTCGTCTCGTCTCGTCTCGTCTCGTCTCGTCTCGTCTCGTCTCGTCTCGTCTCGTCTCGTCCCTTTTCTTTCGTCTCCGTCTCGTCTCGTCTCGGCTCGGCTCGTCTCGTCTCGTCTCGTCTCGTCTCGTCTCGTCTCTTTTCGTCTCGTCTCGTCTCGTCTCGTCTCGTCTCGTCTCGTCTCGTCTCGTCTCTTTTCTTTTCGTCTCGTCTCGTCTCGTCTCGTCTCGTCTCGTCTCGTCTCGTCTCGTGTCTTTTCGTCTCGTCTCGTCTCGTCTCGTCTCCACTACTCGTCCTCGTCTCGTCTCGTCTCGTCTCTTTCTTTTCGTCTCGTCTCGTCTCGTCTCGTCTCGTCTCGTCTCGTCTCGTCTCTTCTCGTCTCGTCTCGGCTCGGCTCGTCTCGTCTCGTCTCGTCTCGTCTCTTTTCTTTTCTTTTCTTTTCGTCTCGTCTGGTCTCGTCTCGTCTGTCTCGTCTCGTCTCGTCTCGTCTCGTCTCGTCTCGTCTCGTCTCGTCTCGTCCTCTTTTTCGTCTCGTCTCGTCTCGTCTCGTCTCGTCTCGTCTCGTCTCGTCTCGTCTCGTGTCTTTTCGTCTCGTCTCGTCTCTTTTCTTTTCGTCTCGTCTCGTCTCGTCTCGTCTCGTCTCGTCCTCGTCTCGGCTCGGCTCGTCTCGTCTCGTCTCGTCTCTTTTCTTTTCTTTTCTTTTCGTCTCGTCTGGTCTCGTCTGGTCTCGTCTGGTCTCGTCTCGTCTCGTCTCGTCTCGTCTCGTCTCGTCTCGTCTCGTCTCTTTTCGTCTCGTCTCGTCTCGTCTCGTCTCGGTCGGTCGTCTCGTCTCGTCTCGTCTCGTGTCTTTTCGTCTCGTCTCGTCTCGTCTCGTCTCGTCTCGTCTCGTCTCGGCTCGGCTCGTCCTCGTCTCGTGTCTTTTCGTCTCGTCTCGTCTCGTCTCGTCTCGTCTCTTTTCTTTTCTTTTCTTTTCGTCTCGTCTGGTCTCGTCTCGTCTCGTCTCGTCTCGTCTCGTCTCGTCTCGTCTCGTCTCGTCTCGGCTCGGCTCGTCTCGTCTCGTGTCTTTTCGTCTCGTCTCGTCTCGTCTCGTCTCGTCTCGTTTCTTTTCGTCTCGTCTCGTCTCGTCTCGTCTCGTCTCGTCTCGTCTCGTCTCGTCTCGTCTCGTCTCGGCTCGGCTCGGGCTCGTCTCGTCTCGTCCGTCTCGGTCTCGGTCTCTTTTCGGTCTCGTCTCGTCTCGTCTCGTCTCGTCTCGTCTCGGCTCGCTCGCTCGTCTCGTCTCGTGTCTTTTCGTCTCGTCTCGTCTCGTCTCGTCTCGTCTCTTTTCTTTTTTTTTCTTTTCGTCTCGTCTGTCTCGTCTCGTCTCGTCTCGTCTCGTCTCGTCTCGTCTCGTCTCGTCTCGTCTCGTCTCGTCCGCTCGGCTCGGCTCGTCTCGTCTCGTGTCTTTTCGTCTCCGTCGTCTCGTCTCGTCTCGTCTCGTCTCGTCTCGGCTCGGCTTCGTCTCGTCTCGTCTCGGCTCGTCTCGTCTCGTCTCGTCTCGTCTCTTTCTTTTCTTTTCTTTTCGTCTCGTCTGGTCTCGTCTCGTCTCGTCTCGTCTCGTCTCGGTCTCGTCTCGTCTCGTCTCGTCTCTTTTCAGTCTCGTCTCGTCTCGTCTCGTCTCGTCTCGGCTCGGCTCGTCTCGTCTCGTCTCGTCTCGTCTCGTCTCTTTCTTTTCGTCTCGTCTCGTCTCGTCTCGTCTCGTCTCGTCTCGTCTCGTCTCGTCTCGTCTCGTCTCGTCTCGTCTCGTCTCTTTTCGTCTCGTCTCGTCTCGTCTCGTCTCGTCTCGGCTCGGCTCGTCTCGTCTCGTCTCGTCTCGTCTCGTCTCTTTTCTTTTCGTCTCGTCTCGTCTCGTCTCGTCTCGGTCTCGTCTCGTCTCGTCTCGTCTCGTCTCGTCTCGTCTCGTCTCGTCTCGTCTCTTTTCCGTCTCGTCTCGTCTCGTCTCGTCCGTCTCGTCTCTTTTCGTCTCGTCTCGTCTCGGCTCGGCTCGTCCTCGTCTCGTCTCGTCTCGTCTCGTCTCTGTTTCTTTTCGTCTCGTCTCGTCTCGTCTCGTCTCGTCTCGTCTCGTCTCGTCTCGTCTCGTCTCGTCTCGTCTCGTCTCTTTTCGTCTCGTCTCGTCTCGTCTCGTCTCGGCTCGGCTCGTCTCGTCTCGTCTCGTCTCGTCTCGTCTCTTTTCTTTTCGTCTCGTCTCGTCTCGTCTCGTCTCGTCTCGTCTCGTCTCGTCTTCGTCTCGTCTCGTCTCGTCTCGTCTCGTCTCTTTCGGTCTCGTCTCGTCTCGTCTCGTCTCGTCTCGGCTCGGCTCGTCTCGTCTCGTCTCGTCTCGTCTCGTCTCTTTCTTTTCGGTCTCGTCTCGTCTCGTCTCGTCTCGGTCTCGTCTCGTCTCGTCTCGTCTCGTCTCGTCTCGTCTCGTCTCGTCTCGTCTCTTTTCGTCTCGTCTCTGTCTCGTCTCGTCTCGTCTCGTCTCGGCTCGGCTCGTCTCGTCTCGTGTCTTTTCGTCTCGTCTCGTCTCGTCTCGTCTCTTTTCTTTTCTTTTCTTTTCTTTTCCGTCTCGTCTGGTCTCGTCTCGGTCTCGTCTCGTCTCGTCTCGTCTCGTCTCGTCTCGTCTCGTTCTCGTCTCGTCTCGGCTCGGCTCGTCTCGTCTCGTGTTCTTTTCGTCTCGTCTCCGTCTCGTCGCGTCTCGTCTCGTCTCTTTTCTTTTCTTTTCTTTTCGTCTCGCTGTCTCGGTCTCGTCTCGTCTCGTCTCGTCTCGTCTCTGTCTCGTCTCGTCTCGTCTCTTTCGTCTCGTCTCGTCTCGTCTCGTCTCGTCTCGGCTCGGCTCGTCTCGTCTCGTCTCGTCTCGTCTCGTCTCTTTTCTTTTCGTCTCGTCTCGTCTCGTCTTCTTTTCGTCTCGTCTCGGCGTCTCGTCTCGTTCCTCGGCTCGGCTCGTCTCGTCCTCCTCGCTCGTCTCGTCTCGTCTCGTCTCGTCTCTTTTCTTTTCTTTTCTTTCGTCTCGTCTGGTCTCGTCTCGTCTCGTCTCGTCTCGTCTCGTCTCGTCTCGTCTCGTCTCTTTTCGTCTCGTCTCGTCTCGTCTCGGCTCGGCTCGTCTCGTCTCGTCTCGTCTCGTCTCTTCTCTTTCTTTTCGTCTCGGTCTCGTCTCGTCTCTTTTCGTCTCGTCTCGTCTCGTCTCGTCTCGTCTCGTGTCTTTTCGTCTCGTCTCGTCTCGTCTCGTCTCGTCTCGTCTCGGCTCGGCTCGTCTCGTCTCGTCTCGTCTCGTCTCGTCTCTTTTCTTTTCGTCTCGTCTCGTCTCGTCTCGTCTCGTCTCGTCTCGTCTCGTCTCGTCTCGTCTCGTGTCTTTTCGTCTCGTCTCGTCTCGGTCTCGTCTCGTCTCGGTCTCGGCTCGTCTCGTCTCGTCTCGTCGTTTTCTGTTCGTCTGTCTCGTCTCGTCTCGGCTCGTCTGTCTCGTCTCGTCTCGTCCTCGTCCTCTTTCTTTTCGTCTCGTCTCGTCTCGTCTCGTCTCGTCTCGTCTCGTCTCGTCTCTTTTCGTCTCGTCTCGTCTCGTCTCGTCTCGTCTCGTCTCGTCTCGGCTCGGCTCGTCTCGTCTCGTCTCGGCTCGTCTCGTCTCGTCTCGTCTCGTCTCTTTTCTTTTCTTTTCTTTTCGTCTCGTCTGGTCTCGTCTCGTCTCGTCTCGTCTCGTCTCGTCTCGTCTCGGCTCGGCTCGTCTCGTCTCGTCTCGTCTCGTCTCGTCTCTTTTCTTTTCGTCTCGTCTCGTCTCGTCTCTTTTCGTCTCGTCTCGTCTCGTCTCGTCTCGTCTCGTCTCGTCTCGTCTCGGCTCGGCTCGTCTCGTCTCGTCTCGTCTCGTCTCGTCTCTTTTCGTCTCGTCTCGTCTCGTCTCGTCTCGTCTCGTCTCGGCTCGGCTCGGCTCGTCTCGTCTCGTGTCTTTTCGTCTCGTCTCGTCTCGTCTCGTCTCTTTTCTTTTCTTTTCTTTTCGTCTCGTCTGGTCTCGTCTCGTCTCGTCTCGTCTCGTCTCGTCTCGTCTCGTCTCGTCTCTTTTCGTCTCGTCTCGTCTCGTCTCGTCTCGTCTCGGCTCGGCTCGTCACGTCTCGTCTCGTCTCGTCTCGTCTCTTTCTTCGTCTCGTCTCGTCTCGTCTCTTTTCGTCTCGTCTCGTCTCGTCTCGTCTCGTCTCGTTCTCGTCTCCTGGCTCGGCTCGTCTCGTCTCGTCTCGTCTCGTCTCCTCTCGGCTCGGCTCGTCTCGTCTCGTCTCGTCTCGTCTCGTCTCGTCTCGGCTCGGCTCGTCTCGTCTCGTCTCGGCTCGTCTCGTCTCGTCTCGTCTCGTCTCTTTTCTTTTCTTTTCTTTTCGTCTCGTCTCGTCTCGTCTGGTCTCGTCTCGTCTCGTCTCGTCTCGTCTCGTCTCGTCTCGTCTCTTTTCGTCTCGTCCTCGTCTCGTCTCGTCTCGTCTCGGCTCGGCTCGTCTCGTCTCGTCTCGTCTCGTCTCGTCTCTTTTCTTTTCGTCTCGTCTCGTCTCGTCTCTTTTCGTCTCGTCTCGTCTCGTCTCGTCTCGTCTCGTCTCGTCTCGGCTCGGCTCGTCTCGTCTCGTCTCGTCTCGTCTCTTTTCTTTTCGTCTCGTCTCGTCTCCTCTCGTCTCGTCTCGTCTCGTCTCGTCTCGTCTCGTCTCGTGTCTTTTCGTCTCGTCTCGTCTCGTCTCGTCTCGTCTCGTCTCGTGTCTTTTCGTCTCGTCTCGTCTCGTCTCGTCTCGTCTCGTCTCGGTCTCGTCTCGTCTCTTTTCTTTTCGTCTCGTCTCGTCTCGTCTCGTCTCGTCTCGTCTCGTCTCGTCTCGTCTCGTCTCGTGTCTTTTCGTCTCGTCTCGTCTCGTCTCGTCTCGTCTCGTCTCTTTTCTTTTCGTCTCGTCTCGTCTCGTCTCGTCTCGTCTCGTCTCGTCTCGTGTCTTTTCGTCTCGTCTCGTCTCGTCTCGTCTCGTCTCGTCTCGTCTCGTCTCGTCTCTTTTCTTTTCGTCTCGTCTCGTCTCGTCTCGTCTCGTCTCGGCTCGGCTCGTCTCGTCTCGTCTCGTCTCGTCTCGTCTCTTTCTTTTCGTCTCGTCTCGTCTCGTCTCGTCTCGTCTCGTCTCGTCTCTTTTCGTCTCGTCTCGTCTCGTCTCGTCTCGTCTCGTCTCGTCTCGTCTCGTCTCGGCTCGGCTCGTCTCGTCTCGTCTCGTCTCGTCTCGTCTCTTTTCTTTCGTCTCGTCTCGTCTCGTCTCGTCTCGTCTCGTCTCGTCTCGTCTCGTGTCTTTTCGTCTCGTCTCGTCTCGTCTCGTCTCGTCTCGTCTCGTCTCGTCTCTTTTCTTTTCGTCTCGTCTCTGTCTCGTCTCGTCTCGTCTCGTCTCGTCTCGTCTCGTCTCTTTTCGACTCGTCTCGTCTCGTCTCGTCTCGTCTCGTCTCGGCTCGGCTCGTCTCGTCTCGTCTCGTCTCGTCTCGTCTCTTTTCTTTTCGTCTCGTCTCGTCTCGTCTCGTCTCGTCTCTTTTCGTCTCGTCTCGTCTCGTCTCGTCTCGTCTCGTCTCGTCTCGTCTCGCCTCGTCTCGGCTCGGCTCGGCTCGTCTCGTCTCGTCTCGTCTCGTCTCGTCTCTTTTCTTTTTCGTCTCGTCGTCGTCTCGTCTCGTCTCGTCTCTCGTCTCGTCTCGTCTCTTTCTGTTCGTCTCGTCTCGTCTCGTCTCGTCTCGGCTCGGCTCGTCTCGTCTCGTCTCGTCTCGTCTCGTGTCTTTTTCGTCTCGTCTCGTCTCCGTCTCGTCTCGTCTCGTCTCGTCTCGTCTCGTCTCGTCTCGGTCTCGTCTCATCTCGTCTCGTCTCGTCTCGTCTCGTCTCTTTTCTTTTCGTGTCGTCTCGTCTCGTCTCGTCTCGTCTCGGCTCGGCTCGTCTCGTCTCGTCTCGTCTCGTCTCGTCTCTTTTCGTCTCGTCTCGTCTCGTCCTCTTTCGTCTCGTCTCGTCTCGTCTCGTCTCGTCTCGTCTCGTCTCGTCTCGTCTCGTCTCGTCTCGGCTCGGCTCGTCTCGTCTCGTCTCGTCTCGTCTCGTCTCTTTTCCTTTTCGTCTCGTCTCGTCTCGTCTCGTCTCGTCTCGTCTCGTCTCGTCTCGTCTCGTCTCGTCTCGTCTCTTTTCTTTTCGTCTCGTCTCGTCTCGTCTCGTCTCGTCTCGTCTCGTCTCGTCTCGTCTCGTCTCGTCTCTTTTCTTTTCTTTTCGTCTCGTCTCGTCTCGTCTCGTCTCGTCTCGTCTCGTGTCTTTTCGTCTCGTCTCGTCTCGTCTCGTCTCGTCTCGTCTCGTCTCGTCTCGTCTCTTTTCTTTTCGTCTCGTCTCGTCTCGTCTCGTCTCGTCTCGTCTCGTCTCGTCTCGTCTCGTCTCGTCTCGTCCGTGTCTTTTCGTCTCGTCTCGTCTCGTCTCGTCTCGTCCGTCTCGTCTCTTTTCTTTTCTTTTCGTCTCGTCTCGTTCTCGTCTCGTCTCGTCTCGTCTCGTGTCTTTTCGTCTCGTCTCGTCTCGTCTCGTCTCGTCTCGTCTCGTCTCGTCTCGTCTCGTCTCGTCTCTTTTCTTTCGTCTCGTCTCGTCTCGTCTCGTCTCGTCTCGTCTCGTCTCTTTCGTCTCGTCTCGTCTCTCGTCTCGTCTCGTCTCGTCTCGTCTCGGCTCGTCTCGGCTCGTCTCGTCTCGTCTCGTCTCGTCTCGTCTCTTTTCGTCTCGTCTCGTCTCGTCTCGTCTCGTCTCGTCTCGTCTCGTCTCGTGTCTTTTCCGTCTCGTCTCGTCTCGTCTCGTCTCGTCTCGTCTCGTCTCTTTTCTTTTCGTCTCGTCTCTTTTCTTTTCGTCTCGTCTCGTCTCGTCTCGTCTCGTCTCGTCTCGTCTCGTCTCGTCTCTTTTGTTTTCGTCTCGTCTCGTCTCGTCTCGTCTCGTCTCGTCTCGGCTCGGCTCGTCTCGTCTCGTCTCGTCTCGTCTCGTCTCTTTTCCTTTTCGTCTCGTCTCGTCTCGTCTCGTCTCGTCTCGTCTCGTGTCTTTTCGTCTCGTCTCGTCTCGTCTCGTCTCGTCTCGTCTCGTCTCGTCTCGTCTCTTTTCTTTTCGTCTCGTCTCGTCTCGTCTCGTCTCGTCTCGTCTCGTGTCTTTTCGTCTCGTCTCGTCTCGTCTCGTCTCGTCTGGTCTCGTCTCGTCTCGTCTCGTCTCGTCTCGTCTCGTCTCGTCTCGTCTCGTGTCTTTTCGTCTCGTCTCGTCTCGTCTCGTCTCGTCTCGTCTCGTCTCGTCTCGTCTCGGCTCGGCTCGGCTCGGGCTCGTCTCGTCTCGTCTCGTCTCGTCTCGTCTCGTGTCTTTTCGTCTCGTCTCGTCTCGTCTCGTCTCGTCTCGTCTCGTCTCGTCTCGTCTCTTTTCTTTTCGTCTCGTCTCGTCTCGTCTCGTCTCGTCTCGTCTCGTCTCGTGTCTTTTCGTCTCGTCTCGTCTCGTCTCGTCTCGTCTGGTCTCGTCTCGTCTCGTCTCGTCGTCTCGTCTCGTCTCGTCTCGTCTCGTGTCTTTTCGTCTCGTCTCGTCTCGTCTCGTCTCGTCTCGTCTCGTCTCGTCTCGTCTCGGCTCGGCTCGGCTCGGCTCGTCTCGTCTCGTCTCGTCTCGTCTCGTCTCGTCTCTTTTCGTCTCGTCTCGTCTCGTCTCGTCTCGGTCCTCGGCTCGGCTCGTCACGTCTCGTCTCGTCTCGTCTCGTCTCTTTTCTTTTCGTCTCGTCTCGTCTCGTCTCTTTTCGTCTCGTCTCGTCTCGTCTCGTCTCGTCTCGTCTCGTCTCGGCATCGGCTCGTCTCGTCTCGTCTCGTCTCGTCTCCTCTCGCTCGGCTCGTCTCGTCTCGTCTCGTCTCGTCTCGTCTCGTCTCGGCTCGGCTCGTCTCGTCTCGTCTCGGCTCGTCTCGTCTCGTCTCGTCTCGTCTCTTTTCTTTTCTTTTCTTTTCCGTCTCGTCTCGTCTCGTCTGGTCTCGTCTCGTCTCGTCTCGTCTCGTCTCGTCTCGTCCTCTTTTCGTCTCGTCTCGTCTCGTCTCGTCTCGTCTCGGCTCGGCTCGTCTCGTCTCGTCTCGTCTCGTCTCGTCTCTTTTCTTTTCGTCTCGTCTCGTCTCGTCTCTTTTCGTCTCGTCTCGTCTCGTCTCGTCTCGTCTCGTCTCGTCTCGGCTCGGCTCGTCTCGTCTCGTCTCGTCTCGTCTCGTCTCGTCTCTTTTCGTCTCGTCTCGTCTCGTCTCGTCTCGTCTCGTCTCGTCTCGTGTCTTTTCGTCTCGTCTCGTCTCGTCTCGTCTCGTCTCCGTCTCGTCTCTTTTCTTTTCGTCTCGTCTCTTTTCTTTTCGTCTCGTCTCGTCTCGTCTCGTCTCGTCTCGTCTCGTCTCGTCTCGTCTCTTTTGTTTTCGTCTCGTCTCGTCTCGTCTCGTCTCGGCTCGGCTCGGCTCGGCTCGTCTCGTCTCGTCTCGTCTCGTCTCGTCTCTTTTCTTTTCGTCTCGTCTCGTCTCGTCTCGTCTCGTCTCGTCTCGTGTCTTTTCGTCTCGTCTCGTCTCGTCTCGTCTCGTCTCGTCTCGTCTCGTCTCGTCTCTTTTCTTTTCGTCTCGTCTCGTCTCGTCTCGTCTCGTCTCGTCTCGTGTCTTTTCGTCTCGTCTCGTCTCGTCTCGTCCTCGTCTGGTCTCGTCTCGTCTCGTCTCGTCTCGTCTCGTCTCGTCTCGTCTCGTGTCTTTTCGTCTCGTCTCGTCTCGTCTCGTCTCGTCTCGTCCGTCTCGTCTCGTCTCGGCTCGCTCGGCTCGGCTCGTCTCGTCTCGTCTCGTCTCGTCTCGTCTCGTGTCTTTTCGTCTCGTCTCGTCTCGTCTCGTCTCGTCTCGTCTCGTCTCGTCTCGTCTCTTTTCTTTTCGTCTCGTCTCGTCTCGTCTCGTCTCGTCTCGTCTCGTCTCGTGTCTTTTCGTCTCGTCTCGTCTCGTCTCGTCTCGTCTGGTCTCGTCTCGTCTCGTCCTCGTCTCGTCTCGTCTCGTCTCGTCTCGTGTCTTTTCGTCTCGTCTCGTCTCGTCTCGTCTTCGTCTCGTCTCGTCTCGTCTCAGGCTCGCTCGGCTCGGCTCGTCTCGTCGTCGTCTCGTCTCGTCTCGTCTCGTCTCTTTCGTCTCGTCTCGTCTCGTCTCGTCTCGTCTCGGCTCGGCTCGTCACGTCTCGTCTCGTCTCGTCTCGTCTCTTCTTCTTTTCGTCTCGTCTCGTCTCGTCTCTTTTCGTCTCGTCTCGTCTCGTCTCGTCTCGTCTCGTCTCGTCTCGGCTCGGCTCGTCTCGTCTCGTCTCGTCTCGTCTCCTCTCGGCTCGGCTCGTCTCGTCTCGTCTCGTCTCGTCTCGTCTCGTCTCGGCTCGGCACGTCTCGTCTCGTCTCGGCTCGTCTCGTCTCGTCTCGTCTCGTCTCTTTCTTTTCTTTTCTTTCGTCTCGTCTCGTCTCGTCTGGTCTCGTCTCGTCTCGTCTCGTCTCGTCTCGTCTCGTCTCGTCTCTTTTCGTCTCGTCTCGTCTCGTCTCGTCTCGTCTCGGCTCGGCTCGTCTCGTCTCGTCTCGTCTCGTCTCGTCTCTTTTCTTTCGTCTCGTCTCTGTCTCGTCTCTTTTCGTCTCGTCTCGTCTCGTCTCGTCTCGTCTCGTCTCGTCTCGGCTCGGCTCGTCTCGTCTCGTCTCGTCTCGTCTCTTTTCTTTTCGTCTCGTCTCGTCTCCCTCTCGTCTCGTCTCGTCTCGTCTCGTCTCGTCTCGTCTCGTGTCTTTTCGTCTCGTCTCGTCTCGTCTCGTCTCGTCTCGTCTCGTGTCTTTTCGTCTCGTCTCGTCTCGTCTCGTCTCGTCTCGTCTCGTCTCGTCTCGTCTCTTTTCTTTTCGTCTCGTCTCGTCTCGTCTCGTCTCGTCTCGTCTCGTCTCGTCTCGTCTCGTGTCTTTTCGTCTCGTCTCGTCTCGTCTCGTCTCGTCTCGTCTCCATTCTTTTCGTCTCGTCTCGTCTCGTCTCGTCTCGTCTCGTCTCGTCTCGTGTCTTTTCGTCTCGTCTCGTCTCGTCTCGTCTCGTCTCGTCTCGTCTCGTCTCGTCTCTTTTTCTTTTCGTCTCGTCTCGTCTCGTCTCGTCTCGTCTCGGCTCGGCTCGTCTCGTCTCGTCTCGTCTCGTCTCGTCTCTTTTCTTTTCTTTTCGTCTCGTCTCGTCTCGTCTCGTCTCGTCTCGTCTCTTTTCGTCTCGTCTCGTCTCGTCTCGTCTCGTCTCGTCTCGTCTCGTCTCGTCTCGGCTCGGGCTCGTCTCGTCTCGTCTCGTCTCGTCTCGTCTCTTTCTTCTTTCGTCTCGTCTCGTCTCGTCTCGTCTCGTCTCGTCTCGTCTCGTCTCGTGTCTTTTCGTCTCGTCTCGTCGTCTCGTCTCGTCTCGTCTCGTCTCTTTTCTTTTCGTCTCGTCTCGTCTCGTCTCGTCTCGTCTCGTCTCGTCTCGTCTCGTCTCTTTTCGACTCGTCTCGTCTCGTCTCGTCTCGTCTCGGCTCGGCTCGTCTCGTCTCGTCTCGTCTCGTCTCGTCTCTTTTCTTTTCGTCTCGTCTCGTCCTCGTCTCGTCTCGTCTCTTTTCGTCTCGTCTCGTCTCGTCTCGTCTCGTCTCGTCTCGTCTCGTCTCGCCTCGTCTCGGCTCGGCTCGGCTCGTCTCGTCTCGTCTCGTCTCGTCTCGTCTCTTTTCTTTTCGTCTCGTCTCGTCTCGTCTCGTCTCGTCTCGTCTCGTCTCGTCTCGTCTCTTTTCTGTTCGTCTCGTCTCGTCTCGTCTCGGCTCGGCTCGTCTCGTCTCGTCTCGTCTCGTCTCGTGTCTTTTCGTCTCGTCTCGTCTCGTCTCGTCTCGTCTCGTCTCGTCTCGTCTCGTCTCGTCTCGTCTCGTCTCATCTCGTCTCGTCTCGTCTCGTCTCGTCTCTTTTCTTTTCGTGTCGTCTCGTCTCGTCTCGTCTCGTCTCGGCTCGGCTCGTCTCGTCTCGTCTCGTCTCGTCTCGTCTCTTTTCGTCTCGTCTCGTCTCGTCTCTTTTCGTCTCGTCTCGTCTCGTCTCGTCTCGTCTCGTCTCGTCTCGTCTCGTCTCGTCTCGTCTCGGCTCGGCTCGTCTCGTCTCGTCTCGTCTCGTCTCGTCTCTTTTCTTTTCGTCTCGTCTCGTCTCGTCTCGTCTCGTCTCGTCTCGTCTCGTCTCGTCTCGTCTCGTCTCGTCTCTTTTCTTTTCGTCTCGTCTCGTCTCGTCTCGTCTCGTCTCGTCTCGTCTCGTCTCGTCTCGTCTCGTCTCTTTTCTTTTCTTTTCGTCTCGTCTCGTCTCGTCTCGTCTCGTCTCGTCTCGTGTCTTTTCGTCTCGTCTCGTCTCGTCTCGTCTCGTCTCGTCTCGTCTCGTCTCGTCTCTTTTCTTTTCGTCTCGTCTCGTCTCGTCTCGTCTCGTCTCGTCTCGTCTCGTCTCGTCTCGTCTCGTCTCGTCTCGTGTCTTTTCGTCTCGTCTCGTCTCGTCTCGTCTCGTCTCGTCTCGTCTCTTTTCTTTTCTTTTCGTCTCGTCTCGTCTCGTCTCGTCTCGTCTCGTCTCGTGTCTTTTCGTCTCGTCTCGTCTCGTCTCGTCTCGTCTCGTCTCGTCTCGTCTCGTCTCGTCTCGTCTCTTTTCTTTTCGTCTCGTCTCGTCTCGTCTCGTCTCGTCTCGTCTCGTCTCTTTTCGTCTCGTCTCGTCTCGTCTCGTCTCGTCTCGTCTCGTCTCGTCTCGTCTCGTCTCGGCTCGTCTCGTCTCGTCTCGTCTCGTCTCGTCTCTTTTCGTCTCGTCTCGTCTCGTCTCGTCTCGTCTCGTCTCGTCTCGTCTCGTGTCTTTTCGTCTCGTCTCGTCTCGTCTCGTCTCGTCTCGTCTCGTCTCTTTTCTTTTCGTCTCGTCTCTTTTCTTTTCGTCTCGTCTCGTCTCGTCTCGTCTCGTCTCGTCTCGTCTCGTCTCTTTTGTTTTCGTCTCGTCTCGTCTCGTCTCGTCTCGGCTCGGCTCGGCTCGGCTCGTCTCGTCTCGTCTCGTCTCGTCTCGTCTCTTTTCTTTTCGTCTCGTCTCGTCTCGTCTCGTCTCGTCTCGTCTCGTGTCTTTTCGTCTCGTCTCGTCTCGTCTCGTCTCGTCTCGTCTCGTCTCGTCTCGTCTCTTTTCTTTTCGTCTCGTCTCGTCTCGTCTCGTCTCGTCTCGTCTCGTGTCTTTTCGTCTCGTCTCGTCTCGTCTCGTCTCGTCTGGTCTCGTCTCGTCTCGTCTCGTCTCGTCTCGTCTCGTCTCGTCTCGTCTCGTGTCTTTTCGTCTCGTCTCGTCTCGTCTCGTCTCGTCTCGTCTCGTCTCGTCTCGTCTCGGCTCGGCTCGGCTCGGCTCGTCTCGTCTCGTCTCGTCTCGTCTCGTCTCGTGTCTTTTCGTCTCGTCTCGTCTCGTCTCGTCTCGTCTCGTCTCGTCTCGTCTCTTTTCTTTTCGTCTCGTCTCGTCTCGTCTCGTCTCGTCTCGTCTCGTCTCGTGTCTTTTCGTCTCGTCTCGTCTCGTCTCGTCTCGTCTGGTCTCGTCTCGTCTCGTCTCGTCTCGTCTCGTCTCGTCTCGTCTCGTCTCGTGTCTTTTCGTCTCGTCTCGTCTCGTCTCGTCTCGTCTCGTCTCGTCTCGTCTCGTCTCGGCTCGGCTCGGCTCGGCTCGTCTCGTCTCGTCTCGTCTCGTCTCGTCTCTTTTCTTTTCGTCTCGTCTCGTCTCGTCTCGTCTCGTCTCGTCTCGTGTCTTTTCGTCTCGTCTCGTCTCGTCTCGTCTCGTCTCGTCTCGTCTCGTCTCGTCTCTTTTCTTTTCGTCTCGTCTCGTCTCGTCTCGTCTCGTCTCGTCTCGTCTCGTCTCGTCTCGTCTCGTCTCGTCTCGTCTCGTCTCGTCTCGGCTCGGCTCGTCTCGTCTCGTCTCGTCTCGTCTCTTTTCTTTTCGTCTCGTCTCGTCTCGTCTCGTCTCGTCTCGTCTCGTCTCGTCTCGTCTCGTGTCTTTTCGTCTCGTCTCGTCTCGTCTCGTCTCGTCTCGTCTCGTCTCGTCTCGTCTCGTCTCGTCTCGTCTCGTCTCTTTTCTTTTCGTCTCGTCTCGTCTCGTCTCGTCTCGTCTCGTCTCGGCTCGGCTCGTCTCGTCTCGTCTCGTCTCGTCTCGTCTCTTTTCTTTTCGTCTCGTCTCGTCTCGTCTCGTCTCGTCTCGTCTCGTCTCGTCTCTTTTCGTCTCGTCTCGTCTCGTCTCGTTCTCGTCTCGTCTCGTCTCGGCTCGGCTCGTCTCGTCTCGTCTCGTCTCGTCTCTTTTCTTTTCTTTTCTTTCGTCTCGTCTGGTCTCGTCTCGTCTCGTCTCGTCTCGTCTCGTCTCGTCTCGTCTCGTCTCTTTTCGTCTCGTCTCGTCTCGTCTCGTCTCGTCTCGGCTCGGCTCGTCTCGTCTCGTCTCGTCTCGTCTCGTCTCTTTTCTTTTCGTCTCGTCTCGTCTCGTCTCTTTTCGTCTCGTCTCGTCTCGTCTCGTCTCGTCTCGTCTCGTCTCGTCTCGGCTCGGCTCGGCTCGTCTCGTCTCGTCTCGTCTCGTCTCGTCTCTTTTCTTTTCGTCTCGTCTCGTCTCGTCTCGTCTCGTCTCGTCTCGTCTCGTCTCGTGTCTTTTCGTCTCGTCTCTTTTCGTCTCGTCTCGTCTCGTCTCGTCTCGTCTCGTCTCTTTTCTTTTCGTCTCGTCTCGTCTCGTCTCGTCTCGTCTCGTCTCGTCTCGTCTCTTTTCTTTTCGTCTCGTCTCGTCTCGTCTCGTCTCGTCTCGTCTCGTCTCGTCTCGTCTCGTCTCGTCTCGTGTCTTTCGTCTCGTCTCGTCTCTCGTCTCGTCTCGTCTCGTCTCGTCTCGTGTCTTTTCGTCTCGTCTCGTCTCGTCTCGTCTCGTCTCGTCTCGTCTCGTCTCGTCTCGTCTCTTTTCTTTTCGTCTCGTCTCGTCTCGTCTCGTCTCGTCTCGGCTCGGCTCGTCTCGTCTCGTCTCGTCTCGTCTCGTCTCTTTTCTTTTCGTCTCGTCTCGTCTCGTCTCGTCTCGTCTCGTCTCGTCTCTTTTCGTCTCGTCTCGTCTCGTCTCGTCTCGTCTCGTCTCGTCTCGTCTCGGCTCGGCTCGTCTCGTCTCAGTCTCGTCTCGTCTCGTCTCTTTTCTTTTCGTCTCGTCTCGTCTCGTCTCGTCTCGTCTCGTCTCGTGTCTTTTTCGTCTCGTCTCGTCTCGTCTCGTCTCGTCTCGTCTCGTCTCTTTTCTTTTCGTCTCGTCTCGTCTCGTCTCGTCTCGTCTCGTCTCGTCTCGTCTCTTTTCTTTTCGTCTCATCTCGTCTCGTCTCGTCTCGTCTCGTCTCGGCTCGGCTCGTCTCGTCTCGTCTCGTCTCGTCTCGTCTCTTTTCTTTTCGTCTCTCTCGTCTCGTCTCGTCTCGTCTCTTTTCGTCTCGTCTCTCTCGTCTCGTCTCGTCTCGTCTCGTCTCGTCTCGCCTCGTCTCGGCTCGGCTCGGCTCGTCTCGTCTCGTCTCGTCTCGTCTCGTCTCTTTTCTTTCGTCTCGTCTCGTCTCGTCTCGTCTCGTCTCGTCTCGTCTCGTCTCTTTTTCTGTTCGTCTCGTCTCGTCTCGTCTCGTCTCGTCTCGTCTCGGCTCGGCTCGTCTCGTCTCGTCTCGTCTCGTCTCTTTTCTTTTCTTTTCTTTTCTTTTCGTCTCGTCTGGTCTCCGTCTCGTCTCGTCTCGTCTCGTCTCGTCTCGTCTCGTCTCGTCTCATCTCGTCTCGTCTCGTCTCGTCTCGTCTCTTTTCTTTTCGTCTCGTCTGGTCTCGTCTCGTCTCGTCTCGTCTCGTCTCGTCTCGTCTCGTCTCGTCTCTTTTCGTCTCGTCTCGTCTCGTCTCGTCTTGTCTCGGCTCGGCTCGTCTCGTCTCGTCTCGTCTCGTCTCGTCTCTTTTCTTTTCGTCTCGTCTCGTCTCGTCTCTTTTCGTCTCGTCTCGTCTCGTCTCGTCTCGTCTCGTCTCGGCTCGGCTCGTCTCGTCTCGTCTCGTCTCGTCTCGTCTCTTTCTTTTCGTCTCGTCTCGTCTCGTCTCGTCTCGTCTCGTCTCGTCTCGTCTCGTCTCGTGTCTTTTTCGTCTCGTCTCTTTTCGTCTCGTCTCGTCTCGTCTCGTCTCGTCTCGTCTCTTTTCTTTTCGTCTCGTCTCGTCTCGTCTCGTCTCGTCTCGTCTCGTCTCTTTTCTTTTCGTCTCGTCTCGTCTCGTCTCGTCTCGTCTCGTCTCGTCTCGTCTCGTCTCGTCTCGTCTCGTCTCGTGTCTTTTCGTCTCGTCTCGTCTCGTCTCGTCTCGTCTCGTCTCGTCTCTTTTCTTTTCGTCTCGTCTCGTCTCGTCTCGTCTCGTCTCGTCTCGTCTCGTGTCTTTTCGTCTCGTCTCGTCTCGTCTCGTCTCGTCTCGTCTCGTCTCGTCTCGTCTCGTCTCGTCTCGTCTCGTCTCTTTTCTTTTCGTCTCGTCTCGTCTCGTCTCGTCTCGGCTCGGCTCGGCTCGTCTCGTCTCGTCTCGTCTCGTCTCGTCTCTTTTCTTTTCGTCTCGTCTCGTCTCGTCTCGTCTCGTCTCGTCTCGTCTCTTTTCGTCTCGTCTCGTCTCGTCTCGTCTCGTCTCGTCTCGTCTCGTCTCGGCTCGGCTCGTCTCGTCTCGTCTCGTCTCGTCTCGTCTCTTTTCTTTCGTCTCGTCTCGTCTCGTCTCGTCTCGTCTCGTCTCGTCTCGTGTCTTTTCGTCTCGTCTCGTCTCGTCTCGTCTCGTCTCGTCTCGTCTCTTTTCTTTCGTCTCGTCTCGTCTCGTCTCGTCTCGTCTCGTCTCGTCTCGTCTCGTCTGCGTCTCGTCTCGTCTCTTTTCTTTTCGTCTCGTCTCGTCTCGTCTCGTCTCGTCTCGTCTCGGCTCGGCTCGTCTCGTCTCGTCTCGTCTCGTCTCGTCTCCTTTTCTTTTCGTCTCGTCTCGTCTCGTCTCGTCTCGTCTCTTTTCGTCTCGTCTCGTCTCGTCTCGTCTCGTCTCGTCTCGGCTCGTCTCGCCTCGTCTCGGCTCGGCTCGGCTCGGCTCGTCTCGTCTCGTCTCGTCTCGTCTCGTCTCTTTTCTTTTCGTCTCGTCTCGTCTCGTCTCGTCTCGTCTCGTCTCGTCTCGTCTCTTTTCTGTTCGTCTCGTCTCGTCTCGTCTCGTCTCGTCTCGTCTCGGCTCGGCTCGTCTCGTCTCGTCTCGTCTCGTCTCTTTTCTTTTCTTTTCTTTTCGTCTCGTCTGGTCTCGTCTCGTCTCGTCTCGTCTCGTCTCGTCTCGTCTCGTCTCGTCTCATCTCGTCTCGTCTCGTCTCGTCTCGTCTCTTTTCTTTTCGTCTCGTCTCGTCTCGTCTCGTCTCGTCTCGGCTCGGCTCGTCTCGTCTCGTCTCGGGGGGGAGGGTCTCGTCTCGTCTCTTTTCTTTTCGTCTCGTCTCGTCTCGTCTCTTTTCGTCTCGTCTCGTCTCGTCTCGTCTCGTCTCGTCTCGTCTCGTCTCGGCTCGGCTCGGCTCGTCTCGTCTCGTCTCGTCTCGTCTCGTCTCTTTTCTTTTCGTCTCGTCTCGTCTCGTCTCGTCTCGTCTCGTCTCGTCTCGTCTCGTCTCGTCTCGTGTCTTTTCGTCTCGTCTCGTCTCGTCTCGTCTCGTCTCGTCTCGTCTCGTCTCGTCTCTTTTCTTTCTCGTCTCGTCTCGTCTCGTCTCGTCTAGTCTCGTCTCGTCTCGTGTCTTTTCGTCTCGTCTCGTCTCGTCTCGTCTCGTCTCGTCTCGTCTCGTCTCGTCTCTTTTTCTTTTCGTCTCGTCTCGTCTCGTCTCGTCTCGTCTCGTCTCGTCTCGTCTCGTCTCGTCTCGTCTCGTCTCGTCTCGTCTCGTGTCTTTTCGTCTCGTCTCGTCTCGTCTCGTCTCGTCTCGTCTCGTCTCTTTTCTTTTCGTCTCGTCTCGTCTCGTCTCGTCTCGTCTCGTCTCGTCTCGTCTCGTCTCGTGTCTTTTCGTCTCGTCTCGTCTCGTCTCGTCTCGTCTCGTCTCGTCTCGTCTCGTCTCGTCTCTTTTCTTTTCGTCTCGTCTCGTCTCGTCTCGTCTCGTCTCGGCTCGTCTCGTCTCGTCTCGTCTCGTCTCGTCTCTTTTCTTTTCGTCTCGTCTCGTCTCGTCTCGTCTCGTCTCGTCTCTTTTCGTCTCGTCTCGTCTCGTCTCGTCTCGTCTCGTCTCGTCTCGTCTCGTCTCGTGTCTTTTCGTCTCGTCTCGTCTCGTCTCGTCTCGTCTCTTTTCTTTTCGTCTCGTCTCGTCTCGTGTCTTTTCGTCTCGTCTCGTCTCGTCTCGTCCTCGTCTCGTCTCGTCTCGTCTCGGCTCGGGCTCGTCTCGTCTCGTCTCGTCTCGTCTCGTCTCTTTTCTTTTCTTTTCGTCTCGTCTCGTGTCTTTTCGTCTCGTCTCGTCTCGTCTCGTCTCGTCTCGTCTCGTCTCGTCTCGTCTCGTCTCGTCTCTTTTCTTTTCGTCTCGTCTCGTCTCGTCTCGTCTCGTCTCGTCTCGGCTCGGCTCGTCTCGTCTCGTCTCGTCTCGTCTCGTCTCTTTTCTTTCGTCTCGTCTCGTCTCGTCTCGTCTCGTCTCGTCTCGTCTCGTCTCTTTTCGTCTCGTCTCGTCTCGTCTCGTCTCGTCTCGTCTCGTCTCGGCTCGGCTCGTCTCGTCTCGTCTCGTCTCGTCTCTTTTCTTTTCTTTTCTTTTCGTCTCGTCTGGTCGTCGTCTCGTCTCGTCTCGTCTCGTCTCGCTCGTCTCGTCTCGTCTCTTTTCGTCTCGTCTCGTCTCGTCTCGTCTCGTCTCGGCTCGGCTCGTCTCGTCTCGTCTCGTCTCGTCTCGTCTCTTTTCTTTTCGTCTCGTCTCGTCTCGTCTCTTCTTCGTCTCGTCTCGTCTCGTCTCGTCTCGTCTCGTCTCGTCTCGTCTCGGCTCGGCTCGTCTCGTCTCGTCTCGTCTCGTCTCGTCTCTTTCTTTTCGTCTCGTCTCGTCTCGTCTCGTCTCGTCTCGTCTCGTCTCGTCTCGTGTCTTTTCGTCTCGTCTCTTTTCGTCTCGTCTCGTCTCGTCTCGTCTCGTCTCTTTTCTTTTCGTCTCGTCTCGTCTCGTCTCGTCTCGTCTCGTCTCGTCTCGTCTCTTTTCTTTTCGTCTCGTCTCGTCTCGTCTCGTCTCGTCTCGTCTCGTCTCGGCTCGGCTCGTCTCGTCTCGTCTCGTCTCGTCTCGTCCTCTTTTCTTTTCGTCTCGTCTCGTCTCGTCTCGTCTCGTCTCGTCTCGTCTCGTCTCGTCTCGTGTCTTTTCGTCTCGTCTCTTTTCGTCTCGTCTCGTCTCGTCTCGTCTCGTCTCGTCTCTTTTCTTTTCGTCTCGTCTCGTCTCGTCTCGTCTCGTCTCGTCTCGTCTCTTTTCTTTTCGTCTCGTCTCGTCTCGTCTCGTCTCGTCTCGTCTCGTCTCGTCTCGTCTCGTCTCGTCTCGTCTCGTGTCTTTTCGTCTCGTCTCGTCTCGTCTCGTCTCGTCTCGTCTCGTCTCTTTTCTTTTCGTCTCGTCTCGTCTCGTCTCGTCTCGTCTCCGTCTCGTCTCGTGTCTTTTCGTCTCGTCTCGTCTCGTCTCGTCTCGTCTCGTCTCGTCTCGTCTCGTCTCGTCTCGTCTCGTCTCTTTTCTTTTCGTCTCGTCTCGTCTCGGTCTCGTCCTCGGCTCGGCTCCGGCTCGTCTCGTCTCGTCTCGTCTCGTCTCGTCTCTTTTCTTTTCGTCTCGTCTCGTCTCGTCTCGTCTCGTCTCGTCTCGTCTCTTTTCGTCTCGTCTCGTCTCGTCTCGTCTCGTCTCGTCTCGTCTCGTCTCGGCTCGGCTCGTCTCGTCTCGTCTCGTCTCGTCTCGTCTCCCTATTTCTTTCGTCTCGTCTCGTCTCGTCTCGTCTCGTCTCGTCTCGTCTCGTGTCTTTTCGTCTCGTCTCGTCTCGTCTCGTCTCGTCTCGTCTCGTCCTCTTTTCTTTTCTTTTCGTCTCGTCTCGTCTCGTCTCGTCTCGTCTCGTCTCGTCTCGTCTCGTCTCGTCTCGTCTCGTCTCTTTTTCTTTCGTCTCGTCTCGTCTCGTCTCGTCTCGTCTCGTCTCGGCTCGGCTCGTCTCGTCTCGTCTCGTCTCGTCTCGTCTCTTTTCTTTTCGTCTCGTCTCGTCTCGTCTCGTCTCGTCTCTTTTCGTCTCGTCTCGTCTCGTCTCGTCTCGTCTCGTCTCGTCTCGTCTCGCCTCGTCTCGGCTCGGCTCGGCTCGGCTCGTCTCGTCTCGTCTCGTCTCGTCTCGTCTCTTTTCTTTTCGTCTCGTCTCGTCTCGTCTCTGTCTCGTCTCGTCTCGTCTCGTCTCTTTTCTGTTCGTCTCGTCTCGTCTCGTCTCGTCTCGTCTCGTCTCGGCTCGGCTCGTCTCGTCTCGTCTCGTCTCGTCTCTTTTCTTTTCTTTTCTTTTCGTCTCGTCTGGTCTCAGTCTCGTCTCGTCTCGTCTCGTCTCGTCTCGTCTCGTCTCGTCTCAATCTCGTCTCGTCTCGTCTCGTCTCGTCTGTCTTTTTCTTTTCGTCTCGTCTCGTCTCGTCTCGTCTCGTCTCGGCTCGGCTCGTCTCGTCTCGTCTCGTCTCGTCTCGTCTCTTTTCTTTTCGTCTCGTCTCGTCTCGTCTCTTTTCGTCTCGTCTCGTCTCGTCTCGTCTCGTCTCGTCTCGTCTCGTCTCGGCTCGGCTCGGCTCGTCTCGTCTCGTCTCGTCTCGTCTCGTCTCTTTTCTTTTCGTCTCGTCTCGTCTCGTCTCGTCTCGTCTCGTCTCGTCTCGTCTCGTCTCGTCTCGTGTCTTTTCGTCTCGTCTCGTCTCGTCTCGTCTCGTCTCGTCTCGTCTCGTCTCGTCTCGTCTCTTTTCTTTTCGTCTCGTCTCGTCTCGTCTCGTCTCGTCTCGTCTCGTCTCGTGTCTTTTTCGGTCTCGTCTCGTCTCGTCTCGTCTCGTCTCGTCTCGTCTCGTCTCGTCTCTTTCTTTTCGTCTCGTCTCGTCTCGTCTCGTCTCGTCTCGTCTCGTCTCGTCTCGTCTCGTCTCGTCTCGTCTCGTCTCGTCTCGTGTCTTTTCGTCTCGTCTCGTCTCGTCTCGTCTCGTCTCGTCTCGTCTCTTTTCTTTTCGTCTCGTCTCGTCTCGTCTCGTCTCGTCTCGTCTCGTCTCGTCTCGTCTCGTGTCTTTTCGTCTCGTCTCGTCTCGTCTCGTCTCGTCTCGTCTCGTCTCGTCTCGTCTCGTCTCTTTTCTTTTCGTCTCGTCTCGTCTCGTCTCGTCTCGTCTCGGCTCGTCTCGTCTCGTCTCGTCTCGTCTCGTCTCTTTTCTTTTCGTCTCGTCTCGTCTCGTCTCGTCTCGTCTCGTCTCTTTTCGTCTCGTCTCGTCTCGTCTCGTCTCGTCTCGTCTCGTCTCGTCTCGTCTCGTGTCTTTTCGTCTCGTCTCGTCTCGTCTCGTTCTCGTCTCTTTTCCGTGTCTTTTCGTCTCGTCTCGTCTCGTCTCGTCTCGTCTCGTCTCGTCTCGTCTCGTCTCGGCTCGGCTCGTCTCGTCTCGTCTCGTCTCGTCTCGTCTCTTTCTTTTCGTCTCGTCTCGTCTCGTCTCGTCTCGTCTCGTCTCGTGTCTTTTCGTCTCGTCTCGTCTCGTCTCGTCTCGTCTCGTCTCGTCTCGTCTCGTCTCGTCTCGTCTCTTTTCTTTTCGTCTCGTCTCGTCTCGTCTCGTCTCGTCTCGTCTCGGCTCGGCTCGTCTCGTCTCGTCTCGTCTCGTCTCGTCTCTTTTCTTTTCGTCTCGTCTCGTCTCGTCTCGTCTCGTCTCGTCTCGTCTCGTCTCTTTTCGTCTCGTCTCGTCTCGTCTCGTCTCGTCTCGTCTCGTCTCGGCTCGGCTCGTCTCGTCTCGTCTCGTCTCGTCTCTTTTCTTTTCTTTTCTTTTCGTCTCGTCTGGTCTCGTCTCGTCTCGTCTCGTCTCGTCTCGTCTCGTCTCGTCTCGTCTCTTTTCGTCTCGTCTCGTCTCGTCTCGTCTCGTCTCGGCTCGGCTCGTCTCGTCTCGTCTCGTCTCGTCTCGTCTCTTTTCTTTTCGTCTCGTCTCGTCTCGTCTCTTTTCGTCTCGTCTCGTCTCGTCTCGTCTCGTCTCGTCTCGTCTCGTCTCGGCTCGGCTCGTCTCGTCTCGTCTCGTCTCGTCTCGTCTCTTTTCTTTTCGTCTCGTCTCGTCTCGTCTCGTCTCGTCTCGTCTCGTCTCGTCTCGTGTCTTTTCGTCTCGTCTCTTTTCGTCTCGTCTCGTCTCGTCTCGTCTCGTCTCGTCTCTTTTCTTTTCGTCTCGTCTCGTCTCGTCTCGTCTCGTCTCGTCTCGTCTCGTCTCTTTTCTTTTCGTCTCGTCTCGTCTCGTCTCGTCTCGTCTCGTCTCGTCTCGTCTCGTCTCGTCTCGTCTCGTCTCGTGTCTTTTCGTCTCGTCTCGTCTCGTCTCGTCTCGTCTCGTCTCGTCTCGTGTCTTTTCGTCTCGTCTCGTCTCGTCTCGTCTCGTCTCGTCTCGTCTCGTCTCGTCTCGTCTCTTTTCTTTTCGTCTCGTCTCGTCTCGTCTCGTCTCGTCTCGGCTCGCTCGTCTCGTCTCGTCTCGTCTCGTCTCGTCTCTTTTCTTTTCGTCTCGTCTCGTCTCGTCTCGTCTCGTCTCGTCTCGTCTCTTTTCGTCTCGTCTCGTCTCGTCTCGTCTCGTCTCGTCTCGTCTCGTCTCGGCTCGGCTCGTCTCGTCTCGTCTCGTCTCGTCTCGTCTCTTTTCTTTTCGTCTCGTCTCGTCTCGTCTCGTCTCGTCTCGTCTCGTGTCTTTTCGTCTCGTCTCGTCTCGTCTCGTCTCGTCTCGTCTCGTCTCTTTTCTTTTCGTCTCGTCTCGTCTCGTCTCGTCTCGTCTCGTCTCGTCTCGTCTCGTCTCGTCTCGTCTCTTTTCTTTTGGTCTCATCTCGTCTCGTCTCGTCTCGTCTCGTCTCGGCTCGGCTCGTCTCGTCTCGTCTCGTCTCGTCTCGTCTCTTTTCTTTTCGTCTCCTCTCGTCTCGTCTCGTCTCGTCTCTTTTCGTCTCGTCTCGTCTCGTCTCGTCTCGTCTCGTCTCGTCTCGTCTCGCCTCGTCTCGGCTCGGCTCGGCTCGTCTCGTCTCGTCTCGTCTCGTCTCGTCTCTTTTCTTTTCGTCTCGTCTCGTCTCGTCTCGTCTCGTCTCGTCTCGTCTCGTCTCTTTTCTGTTCGTCTCGTCTCGTCTCGTCTCGTCTCGTCTCGTCTCGGCTCGGCTCGTCTCGTCTCGTCTCGTCTCGTCTCTTTTCTTTTCTTTTCTTTTCTTTTCGTCTCGTCTGGTCTGGTCTCGTCTCGTCTCGTCTCGTCTCGTCTCGTCTCGTCTCGTCTCATCTCGTCTCGTCTCGTCTCGTCTCGTCTCTTTTCTTTTCGTCTCGTCTGGTCTCGTCTCGTCTCGTCTCGTCTCGTCTCGTCTCGTCTCGTCTCGTCTCGTCTCTTTTCGTCTCGTCTCGTCTCGTCTCGTCTCGTCTCGGCTCGGCTCGTCTCGTCTCGTCTCGTCTCGTCTCGTCTCTTTTCTTTTCGTCTCGTCTCGTCTCGTCTCTTTTCGTCTCGTCTCGTCTCGTCTCGTCTCGTCTCGTCTCGTCTCGGCTCGGCTCGTCTCGTCTCGTCTCGTCTCGTCTCGTCTCTTTTCTTTTCGTCTCGTCTCGTCTCGTCTCGTCTCGTCTCGTCTCGTCTCGTCTCGTCTCGTCTCGTGTCTTTTCGTCTCGTCTCTTTTCGTCTCGTCTCGTCTCGTCTCGTCTCGTCTCTTTTCTTTTCGTCTCGTCTCGTCTCGTCTCGTCTCGTCTCGTCTCGTCTCGTCTCTTTTCTTTTCGTCTCGTCTCGTCTCGTCTCGTCTCGTCTCGTCTCGTCTCGTCTCGTCTCGTCTCGTCTCGTGTCTTTTCGTCTCGTCTCGTCTCGTCTCGTCTCGTCTCGTCTCGTCTCTTTTCTTTTCTTTTCGTCTCGTCTCGTCTCGTCTCGTCTCGTCTCGTCTCGTCTCGTGTCTTTTCGTCTCGTCTCGTCTCGTCTCGTCTCGTCTCGTCTCGTCTCGTCTCGTCTCGTCTCGTCTCGTCTCTTTTCTTTTCGTCTCGTCTCGTCTCGTCTCGTCTCGGCTCGGCTCGGCTCGTCTCGTCTCGTCTCGTCTCGTCTCGTCTCTTTTCTTTTCGTCTCGTCTAGTCTCGTCTCGTCTCGTCTCGTCTCGTCTCTTTTCGTCTCGTCTCGTCTCGTCTCGTCTCGTCTCGTCTCGTCTCGTCTCGGCTCGGCTCGTCTCGTCTCGTCTCGTCTCGTCTCGTCTCTTTTCTTTTCATCTCGTCTCGTCTCGTCTCGTCTCGTCTCGTCTCGTCTCGTGTCTTTTCGTCTCGTCTCGTCTCGTCTCGTCTCGTCTCGTCTCGTCTCTTTTCTTTTCGTCTCGTCTCGTCTCGTCTCGTCTCGTCTCGTCTCGTCTCGTCTCGTCTCGTCTCGTCTCGTCTCTTTTCTTTTCGTCTCGTCTCGTCTCGTCTCGTCTCGTCTCGTCTCGGCTCGTCTCGTCTCGTCTCGTCTCGTCTCGTCTCTTTTCTTTTCGTCTCGTCTCGTCTCGTCTCGTCTCGTCTCTTTTCGTCTCGTCTCGTCTCGTCTCGTCTCGTCTCGTCTCGTCTCGTCTCGCCTCGTCTCGGCTCGGCTCGGCTCGGCTCGTCTCGTCTCGTCTCGTCTCGTCTCGTCTCTTTTCTTTTCGTCTCGTCTCGTCTCGTCTCGTCTCGTCTCGTCTCGTCTCGTCTCTTTTCTGTTCGTCTCGTCTCGTCTCGTCTCGTCTCGTCTCGGCTCGGCTCGTCTCGTCTCGTCTCGTCTCGTCTCTTTTCTTTTCTTTTCTTTTCGTCTCGTCTGGTCTCGTCTCGTCTCGTCTCGTCTCGTCTCGTCTCGTCTCGTCTCGTCTCATCTCGTCTCGTCTCGTCTCGTCTCGTCTCTTTTCTTTTCGTCTCGTCTCGTCTCGTCTCGTCTCGTCTCGGCTCGTCTCGTCTCGTCTCGTCTCGTCTCTTTTCTTTTCGTCTCGTCTCGTCTCGTCTCGTCTCGTCTCTTTTCGTCTCGTCTCGTCTCGTCTCGTCTCGTCTCGTCTCGTCTCGTCTCGGCTCGGCTCGTCTCGTCTCGTCTCGTCTCGTCTCGTGTCTTTTCGTCTCGTCTCGTCTCGTCTCGTCTCGTCTCGTCTCGTCTCGTCTCGTCTCGCCTCTTTTCTTTTCGTCTCGTCTCGTCTCGTCTCGTCTCGTCTCGTCTCGTCTCGTCTCGTGTCTTTTCGTCTCGTCTCGTCTCGTCTCGTCTCGTCTCGTCTCGTCTCGTCTCGTCTCTTTTCTTTTCTTTTCGTCTCGTCTCGTCTCGTCTCGTCTCGTCTCGTCTCGTCTCGTCTCGTCTCGTCTCGTCTCGTCTCGTGTCTTTTCGTCTCGTCTCGTCTCGTCTCGTCTCGTCTCGTCTCGTCTCTTTTCTTTTCGTCTCGTCTCTTTTCTTTTCGTCTCGTCTCGTCTCGTCTCGTCTCGTGTCTTTTCGTCTCGTCTCGTCTCGTCTCGTCTCGTCTCGTCTCGTCTCGTCTCGTCTCTTTTCTTTTCGTCTCGTCTCGTCTCGTCTCGTCTCGGCTCGTCTCGTCTCGTCTCGTCTCGTCTCGTCTCTTTTCTTTTCGTCTCGTCTCGTCTCGTCTCGTCTCGTCTCGTCTCTTTTCGTCTCGTCTCGTCTCGTCTCGTCTCGTCTCGTCTCGTCTCGTCTCGTGTCTTTTCGTCTCGTCTCGTCTCGTCTCGTCTCGTCTCTTTTCTTTTCGTCTCGTCTCGTCTCGTCTCGTCTCGTCTCGTCTCGTCTCGTCTCGTCTCGTGTCTTTTCGTCTCGTCTCGTCTCGTCTCGTCTCGTCTCGTCTCGTCTCGTCTCGTCTCGTCTCTTTTCTTTTCGTCTCGTCTCTTTTCTTTTCGTCTCGTCTCGTCTCGTCTCGTCTCGTCTCGTCTCGTCTCGTCTCGTCTGGTCTCTTTTCTTTTCGTCTCGTCTCGTCTCGTCTCGTCTCGGCTCGGCTCGTCTCGTCTCGTCTCGTCTCGTCTCGTCTCTTTTCTTTTCGTCTCGTCTCGTCTCGTCTCGTCTCGTCTCGTCTCGTCTCGTCTCGTGTCTTTTCGTCTCGTCTCGTCTCGTCTCGTCTCGTCTCGTCTCGTCTCGTCTCGTCTCGTCTCTTTTCTTTTCGTCTCGTCTCGTCTCGTCTCGTCTCGTCTCGTCTCGTCTCGTCTCGTGTCTTTTCGTCTCGTCTCGTCTCGTCTCGTCTCGTCTCGTCTCGTGTCTTTTCGTCTCGTCTCGTCTCGTCTCGTCTCGTCTCGTCTCGTCTCGTCTCGTCTCTTTTCTTTTCTTTTCGTCTCGTCTCGTCTCGTCTCGTCTCGTCTCGTCTCGTCTCGTCTCGTCTCGTCTCGTGTCTTTTCGTCTCGTCTCGTCTCGTCTCGTCTCGTCTCGTCTCGTCTCTTTTCTTTTCGTCTCGTCTCGTCTCGTCTCGTCTCGTCTCGTCTCGTCTCGTGTCTTTTCGTCTCGTCTCGTCTCGTCTCGTCTCGTCTCGTCTCGTCTCGTCTCGTCTCGTCTCGTCTCGTCTCGTCTCGTCTCGTCTCGTCTCTTTTCTTTTCGTCTCGTCTCGTCTCGTCTCGTCTCGTCTCGGCTCGGCTCGTCTCGTCTCGTCTCGTCTCGTCTCGTCTCTTTTCTTTTCGTCTCGTCTCGTCTCGTCTCGTCTCGTCTCGTCTCGTCTCTTTTCGTCTCGTCTCGTCTCGTCTCGTCTCGTCTCGTCTCGTCTCGGCTCGGCTCGGCTCGTCTCGTCTCGTCTCGTCTCGTCTCTTTTCTTTTCTTTTCGTCTCGTCTCGTCTCGTCTCGTCTCGTCTCGTCTCGTCTCGTCTCGTGTCTTTTCGTCTCGTCTCGTCTCGTCTCGTCTCGTCTCGTCTCGTCTCGTCTCGTCTCGTCTCTTTTCTTTTCGTCTCGTCTCGTCTCGTCTCGTCTCGTCTCGTCTCGTCTCGTCTCGTCTCGTCTCGTCTCGTCTCTTTTCGTCTCGTCTCGTCTCGGCTCGGCTCGTCTCGTCTCGGCTCGGCTCGTCTCGTCTCGTCTCGTCTCGTCTCGTCTCTTTTCTTTTCGTCTCGTCTCGTCTCGTCTCGTCTCGTCTCTTTTCGTCTCGTCTCGTCTCGTCTCGTCTCGTCTCGTCTCGTCTCGTCTCGTCTCGTCTCGGCTCGGCTCGTCTCGTCTCGTCTCGTCTCGTCTCGTCTCGTCTCGTCTCGTCTCGTCTCGTCTCGTCTCGTGTCTTTTCGTCTCGTCTCGTCTCGTCTCGTCTCGTCTCGTCTCGTCTCTTTTCTTTTCGTCTCGTCTCTTTTCCTTTCGTCTCGTCTCGTCTCGTCTCGTCTCGTCTCGTCTCGTCTCGTCTCTTTTGTTTTCGTCTCGTCTCGTCTCGTCTCGTCTCGGCTCGGCTCGGCTCGGCTCGTCTCGTCTCGTCTCGTCTCGTCTCGTCTCTTTTCTTTTCGTCTCGTCTCGTCTCGTCTCGTCTCGTGTCTTTTCGTCTCGTCTCGTCTCGTCTCGTCTCGTCTCGTCTCGTCTCGTCTCGTCTCTTTTCTTTTCGTCTCGTCTCGTCTCGTCTCGTCTCGTCTCTTCTCGTCTCGTGTCTTTTCGTCTCGTCTCGTCTCGTCTCGTCTCGTCTGGTCTCGTCTCGTCTCGTCTCGTCTCGTCTCGTCTCGTCTCGTGTCTTTTCGTCTCGTCTCGTCTCGTCTCGTCTCGTCTCGTCTCGTCTCGGCTCGGCTCGGCTCGTCTCGTCTCGTCTCGTCTCGTCTCGTCTCGTCTCTTTTCGTCTCGTCTCGTCTCGTCTCGTCTCGTCTCGTCTCGTCTCGTCTCGGCTCGGCTCGTCTCGTCTCGTCTCGTCTCGTCTCGTCTCTTTTCTTTTCGTCTCGTCTCGTCTCGTCTCGTCTCGTCTCGTCTCGTCTCGTCTCGTCTCGTGTCTTTTCGTCTCGTCTCGTCTCGTCTCGTCTCGTCTCGTCTCGTCTCGTCTCGTCTCGTCTCGTCTCTTTTCTTTTCGTCTCGTCTCGTCTCGTCTCGTCTCGTCTCGTCTCGGCTCGGCTCGTCTCGTCTCGTCTCGTCTCGTCTCGTCTCTTTTCTTTTCGTCTCGTCTCGTCTCGTCTCGTCTCGTCTCGTCTCGTCTCGTCTCTTTTCGTCTCGTCTCGTCTCGTCTCGTCTCGTCTCGTCTCGTCTCGGCTCGGCTCGTCTCGTCTCGTCTCGTCTCGTCTCTTTTCTTTTCTTTTCTTTTCGTCTCGTCTGGTATCGTCTCGTCTCGTCTCGTCTCGTCTCGTCTCGTCTCGTCTCGTCTCTTTTCGTCTCGTCTCGTCTCGTCTCGTCTCGTCTCGGCTCGGCTCGTCTCGTCTCGTCTCGTCTCGTCTCGTCTCTTTTCTTTTCGTCTCGTCTCGTCTCGTCTCTTTTCGTCTCGTCTCGTCTCGTCTCGTCTCGTCTCGTCTCGTCTCGTCTCGGCTCGGCTCGGCTCGTCTCGTCTCGTCTCGTCTCGTCTCGTCTCTTTTCTTTTCGTCTCGTCTCGTCTCGTCTCGTCTCGTCTCGTCTCGTCTCGTCTCGTCTCGTCTCGTCTCTTTTCTTTTCGTCTCGTCTCGTCTCGTCTCGTCTCGTCTCGTCTCGTCTCGTCTCTTTTCTTTTCGTCTCGTCTCGTCTCGTCTCGTCTCGTCTCGTCTCGTCTCGTCTCGTCTCGTCTCGTCTCGTGTCTTTTCGTCTCGTCTCGTCTCGTCTCGTCTCGTCTCGTCTCGTGTCTTTTCGTCTCGTCTCGTCTCGTCTCGTCTCGTCTCGTCTCGTCTCGTCTCGTCTCGTCTCGTCTCTTTTCTTTTCGTCTCGTCTCGTCTCGTCTCGTCTCGTCTCGGCTCGGCTCGTCTCGTCTCGTCTCGTCTCGTCTCGTCTCTTTTCTTTCGTCTCGTCTCGTCTCGTCTCGTCTCGTCTCGTCTCTTTTCGTCTCGTCTCGTCTCGTCTTGTCTCGTCTCGTCTCGTCTCGTCTCGGCTCGGCTCGTCTCGTCTCGTCTCGTCTCGTCTCGTCTCTTTTCTTTTCGTCTCGTCTCGTCTCGTCTCGTCTCGTCTCGTCTCGTCTCGTGTCTTTTCGTCTCGTCTCGTCTCGTCTCGTCTCGTCTCGTCTCGTCTCTTTTCTTTTCGTCTCGTCTCGTCTCGTCTCGTCTCGTCTCGTCTCGTCTCGTCTCGTCTCGTCTCTTTTCTTTTCGTCTCATCTCGTCTCGTCTCGTCTCGTCTCGTCTCGGCTCGGCTCGTCTCGTCTCGTCTCGTCTCGTCTCGTCTCTTTTCTTTTCGTCTCCTCTCGTCTCGTCTCGTCTCGTCTCTTTTCGTCTCGTCTCGTCTCGTCTCGTCTCGTCTCGTCTCGTCTCGTCTCGCCTCGTCTCGGCTCGGCTCGGCTCGTCTCGTCTCGTCTCGTCTCGTCTCGTCTCTTTTCTTTTCGTCTCGTCTCGTCTCGTCTCGTCTCTTCTCGTCTCGTCTCTTTTCTGTTCGTCTCGTCTCGTCTCGTCTCGTCTCGTCTCGGCTCGGCTCGGCTCGTCTCGTCTCGTCTCGTCTCGTCTCTTTTCTTTTCTTTTCTTTTCTTTTCGTCTCGTCTGGTCTCGTCTCGTCTCGTCTCGTCTCGTCTCGTCTCGTCTCGTCTCGTCTCATCTCGTCTCGTCTCGTCTCGTCTCGTCTCTTTTCTTTTCGTCTCGTCTGGTCTCGTCTCGTCTCGTCTCGTCTCGTCTCGTCTCGTCTCGTCTCGTCTCGTCTCTTTTCGTCTCGTCTCGTCTCGTCTCGTCTCGTCTCGTCTCGTCTCTTTTCTTTTCGTCTCGTCTCGTCTCGTCTCTTTTCGTCTCGTCTCGTCTCGTCTCGTCTCGTCTCGTCTCGTCTCGGCTCGGCTCGTCTCGTCTCGTCTCGTCTCGTCTCGTCTCTTTTCTTTTCGTCTCGTCTCGTCTCGTCTCGTCTCGTCTCGTCTCGTCTCGTCTCGTCTCGTGTCTTTTCGTCTCGTCTCTTTTCGTCTCGTCTCGTCTCGTCTCGTCTCGTCTCGTCTCTTTTCTTTTCGTCTCGTCTCGTCTCGTCTCGTCTCGTCTCGTCTCGTCTCGTCTCTTTTCTTTTCGTCTCGTCTCGTGTCTTTTCGTCTCGTCTCGTCTCGTCTCGTCTCGTCTCGTCTCGTCTCGGCTCTTTTCGTCTCGTCTCGTCTCGTCTCGTCTCGTCTCGTCTCGTCTCTTTTCTTTTCGTCTCGTCTCGTCTCGTCTCGTCTCGTCTCGTCTCGTCTCGTGTCTTTTCGTCTCGTCTCGTCTCGTCTCGTCTCGTCTCGTCTCGTCTCGTCTCGTCTCGTCTCGTCTCTTTTCTTTTCGTCTCGTCTCGTCTCGTCTCGTCTCGGCTCGGCTCGGCTCGTCTCGTCTCGTCTCGTCTCGTCTCGTCTCTTTTCTTTTCGTCTCGTCTCGTCTCGTCTCGTCTCGTCTCGTCTCGTCTCGTCTCGTCTCGGCTCGGCTCGTCTCGTCTCGTCTCGTCTCGTCTCGTCTCTTTTCTTTTCGTCTCGTCTCGTCTCGTCTCGTCTCGTCTCGTCTCGTCTCGTCTCGTGTCTTTTCGTCTCGTCTCGTCTCGTCTCGTCTCGTCTCGTCTCGTCTCGTCTCTTTTCTTTTCGTCTCGTCTCGTCTCGTCTCGTCTCGTCTCGTCTCGTCTCGTCTCGTCTCGTCTCGTCTCTTTTCTTTTCGTCTCGTCTCGTCTCGTCTCGTCTCGTCTCGTCTCGGCTCGGCTCGTCTCGTCTCGTCTCGTCTCGTCTCGTCTCTTTTCTTTTCGTCTCGTCTCGTCTCGTCTCGTCTCGTCTCTTTTCGTCTCGTCTCGTCTCGTCTCGTCTCGTCTCGTCTCGTCTCGTCTCGTCTCGCCTCGTCTCGGCTCGGCTCGGCTCGGCTCGTCTCGTCTCGTCTCGTCTCGTCTCGTCTCTTTTCTTTTCGTCTCGTCTCGTCTCGTCTCGTCTCGTCTCGTCTCGTCTCGTCTCTTTTCTGTTCGTCTCGTCTCGTCTCGTCTCGTCTCGTCTCGTCTCGGCTCGGCTCGTCTCGTCTCGTCTCGTCTCGTCTCTTTTCTTTTCTTTTCTTTTCGTCTCGTCTGGTCTCGTCTCGTCTCGTCTCGTCTCGTCTCGTCTCGTCTCGTCTCGTCTCATCTCGTCTCGTCTCGTCTCGTCTCGTCTCTTTTCTTTTCGTCTCGTCTCGTCTCGTCTCGTCTCGTCTCGGCTCGGCTCGTCTCGTCTCGTCTCGTCTCGTCTCGTCTCTTTTCTTTTCGTCTCGTCTCGTCTCGTCTCTTTTCGTCTCGTCTCGTCTCGTCTCGTCTCGTCTCGTCTCGTCTCGTCTCGGCTCGTCTCGTCTCGTCTCGTCTCGTCTCGTCTCTTTTCTTTTCGTCTCGTCTCGTCTCGTCTCGTCTCGTCTCGTCTCGTCTCGTCTCGTCTCGTGTCTTTTCGTCTCGTCTCGTCTCGTCTCGTCTCGTCTCGTCTCGTCTCGTCTCGTCTCTTTTCTTTTCGTCTCGTCTCGTCTCGTCTCGTCTCGTCTCGTCTCGTCTCGTCTCGTGTCTTTTCGTCTCGTCTCGTCTCGTCTCGTCTCGTCTCGTCTCGTCTCGTCTCGTCTCTTTTCTTTTCGTCTCGTCTCGTCTCGTCTCGTCTCGTCTCGTCTCGTCTCGTCTCGTCTCGTCTCGTCTCGTCTCGTCTCGTGTCTTTTCGTCTCGTCTCGTCTCGTCTCGTCTCGTCTCGTCTCGTCTCGTCTCTTTCTTTTCGTCTCGTCTCGTCTCGTCTCGTCTCGTCTCGTCTCGTCTCGTCTCGTGTCTTTTCGTCTCGTCTCGTCTCGTCTCGTCTCGTCTCGTCTCGTCTCGTCTCGTCTCGTCTCTTTTCTTTTCGTCTCGTCTCGTCTCGTCTCGTCTCGGCTCGTCTCGTCTCGTCTCGTCTCGTCTCGTCTCTTTTCTTTTCGTCTCGTCTCGTCTCGTCTCGTCTCGTCTCTTTTCGTCTCGTCTCGTCTCGTCTCGTCTCGTCTCGTCTCGTCTCGTCTCGTCTCGTGTCTTTTCGTCTCGTCTCGTCTCGTCTCGTCTCGTCTCTTTTCTTTTCGTCTCGTCTCGTCTCGTCTCGTCTCGTCTCGTCTCGTCTCGTCTCGTCTCGTCTCGTGTCTTTTCGTCTCGTCTCGTCTCGTCTCGTCTCGTCTCGTCTCGTCTCGTCTCGTCTCTTTTCTTTTCGTCTCGTCTCTTTTCTTTTCTTTTCGTCTCGTCTCGTCTCGTCTCGTCTCGTCTCGTCTCGTCTCGTCTGGTCTCTTTTCTTTTCGTCTCGTCTCGTCTCGTCTCGTCTCGGCTCGGCTCGTCTCGTCTCGTCTCGTCTCGTCTCGTCTCTTTTCTTTTCGTCTCGTCTCGTCTCGTCTCGTCTCGTCTCGTCTCGTCTCGTCTCGTCTCGTCTCGTGTCTTTTCGTCTCGTCTCGTCTCGTCTCGTCTCGTCTCGTCTCGTCTCGTCTCGTCTCTTTTCTTTTCGTCTCGTCTCGTCTCGTCTCGTCTCGTCTCGTCTCGTCTCGTGTCTTTTCGTCTCGTCTCGTCTCGTCTCGTCTCGTCTCGTCTCGTCTCGTGTCTTTTCGTCTCGTCTCGTCTCGTCTCGTCTCGTCTCGTCTCGTCTCGTCTCGTCTCGTCTCTTTTCTTTTCTTTTCGTCTCGTCTCGTCTCGTCTCGTCTCGTCTCGTCTCGTCTCGTCTCGTCTCGTCTCGTCTCGTGTCTTTTCGTCTCGTCTCGTCTCGTCTCGTCTCGTCTCGTCTCGTCTCTTTTCTTTTCGTCTCGTCTCGTCTCGTCTCGTCTCGTCTCGTCTCGTCTCGTCTCGTGTCTTTTCGTCTCGTCTCGTCTCGTCTCGTCTCGTCTCGTCTCGTCTCGTCTCGTCTCGTCTCGTCTCTTTTCTTTTCGTCTCGTCTCGTCTCGTCTCGTCTCGTCTCGGCTCGGCTCGTCTCGTCTCGTCTCGTCTCGTCTCGTCTCTTTTCTTTTCGTCTCGTCTCGTCTCGTCTCGTCTCGTCTCGTCTCGTCTCTTTTCGTCTCGTCTCGTCTCGTCTCGTCTCGTCTCGTCTCGTCTCGTCTCGGCTCGGCTCGTCTCGTCTCGTCTCGTCTCGTCTCTTTTCTTTTCTTTTCGTCTCGTCTCGTCTCGTCTCGTCTCGTCTCGTCTCGTCTCGTGTCTTTTCGTCTCGTCTCGTCTCGTCTCGTCTCGTCTCGTCTCGTCTCGTCTCGTCTCGTCTCGTCTCGTCTCGTCTCGTCTCGTCTCGTCTCGTCTCGTCTCGTCTCGTCTCGTCTCTTTTCGTCTCGTCTCGTCTCGGCTCGGCTCGTCTCGTCTCGGCTCGGCTCGTCTCGTCTCGTCTCGTCTCGTCTCGTCTCTTTTCTTTTCGTCTCGTCTCGTCTCGTCTCGTCTCGTCTCTTTTCGTCTCGTCTCGTCTCGTCTCGTCTCGTCTCGTCTCGTCTCGTCTCGTCTCGTCTCGGCTCGGCTCGTCTCGTCTCGTCTCGTCTCGTCTCGTCTCTTTTCTTTTCGTCTCGTCTCGTCTCGTCTCGTCTCGTCTCGTCTCGTCTCGTCTCTTTTCTGTTCGTCTCGTCTCGTCTCGTCTCGTCTCGTCTCGTCTCGTCTCGGCTCGGCTCGTCTCGTCTCGTCTCGTCTCGTCTCTTTTCTTTTCTTTTCTTTTCTTTTCGTCTCGTCTGGTCTCGTCTCGTCTCGTCTCGTCTCGTCTCGTCTCGTCTCGTCTCGTCTCATCTCGTCTCGTCTCGTCTCGTCTCGTCTCTTTTCTTTTCGTCTCGTCTCGTCTCGTCTCGTCTCGTCTCGGCTCGGCTCGTCTCGTCTCGTCTCGTCTCGTCTCTTTTCTTTTCGTCTCGTCTCGTCTCGTCTCTTTTCGTCTCGTCTCGTCTCGTCTCGTCTCGTCTCGTCTCGTCTCGTCTCGTCTCGTCTCGGCTCGGCTCGTCTCGTCTCGTCTCGTCTCGTCTCGTCTCTTTTCTTTTCGTCTCGTCTCGTCTCGTCTCGTCTCGTCTCGTCTCGTCTCGTCTCGTCTCGTCTCGTCTCGTGTCTTTTCGTCTCGTCTCATCTCGTCTCGTCTCGTCTCGTCTCGTCTCGTCTCGTCTCTTTTCTTTTCTTTTCGTCTCGTCTCGTCTCGTCTCGTCTCGTCTCGTCTCGTGTCTTTTCGTCTCGTCTCGTCTCGTCTCGTCTCGTCTCGTCTCGTCTCGTCTCGTCTCTTTTCTTTTCGTCTCGTCTCGTCTCGTCTCGTCTCGTCTCGTCTCGTCTCGTCTCGTCTCATCTCGTCTCGTCTCGTGTCTTTTCGTCTCGTCTCGTCTCGTCTCGTCTCGTCTCGTCTCGTCTCTTTTCTTTTCTTTTCGTCTCGTCTCGTCTCGTCTCGTCTCGTCTCGTCTCGTCTCGTGTCTTTTCGTCTCGTCTCGTCTCGTCTCGTCTCGTCTCGTCTCGTCTCGTCTCTTTTCTTTTCGTCTCGTCTCGTGTCTTTTCGTCTCGTCTCGTCTCGTCTCGGCTCGTCTCGTCTCGTCTCGTCTCGTCTCGTCTCTTTTCTTTTCGTCTCGTCTCGTCTCGTCTCGTCTCGTCTCGTCTCGTCTCTTTTCGTCTCGTCTCGTCTCGTCTCGTCTCGTCTCGTCTCGTCTCGGCTCGGCTCGTCTCGTCTCGTCTCGTCTCGTCTCGTCTCTTTTCTTTTCTTTTCGTCTCGTCTCGTCTCGTCTCGTCTCGTCTCGTCTCGTCTCGTGTCTTTCGTCTCGTCTCGTCTCGTCTCGTCTCGTCTCGTCTCGTCTCGTCTCGTCTCTTTTCTTTTCGTCTCGTCTCTTTTCTTTTCGTCTCGTCTCGTCTCGTCTCGTCTCGTCTCGTCTCGTCTCGTCTCGTCTCGTCTCGTCTCTTTTCTTTTCGTCTCGTCTCGTCTCGTCTCGTCTCGGCTCGGCTCGTCTCGTCTCGTCTCGTCTCGTCTCGTCTCGTCTCTTTTCTTTTCGTCTCGTCTCGTCTCGTCTCGTCTCGTCTCGTCTCGTCTCGTCTCTTTTCGTCTCGTCTCGTCTCGTCTCGTCTCGTCTCGTCTCGGCTCGTCTCGTCTCGTCTCGTCTCTTTTCTTTTCTTTTCTTTTCGTCTCGTCTGGTCTCGTCTCGTCTCGTCTCGTCTCGTCTTGTCTCGTCTCGTCTCGTCTCGTCTCGTCTCGTCTCGTCTCGTCTCTTTTCTTTTCGTCTCGTCTCGTCTCGTCTCGTCTCGTCTCGGCTCGGCTCGTCTCGTCTCGTCTCGTCTCGTCTCGTCTCTTTTCTTTTCGTCTCGTCTCGTCTCGTCTCGTCTCGTCTCGTCTCGTCTCTTTTCGTCTCGTCTCGTCTCGTCTCGTCTCGTCTCGTCTCGTCTCGTCTCGGCTCGTCTCGTCTCGTCTCGTCTCGTCTCGTCTCTTTTCGTCTCGTCTCGTCTCGTCTCGTCTCGTCTCGTCTCGTCTCGTCTCGTGTCTTTTCGTCTCGTCTCGTCTCGTCTCGTCTCGTCTCGTCTCGTCTTGTTTCTTTTCTTTTCGTCTCGTCTCGTCTCGTCTCGTCTCGTCTCGTCTCGTCTCGTGTCTTTTCGTCTCGTGTCTTTTCGTCTCGTCTCGTCTCGTCTCGTCTCGTCTCGTCTCGTCTCGTCTCGTGTCTTTTCGTCTCGTCTCGTCTCGTCTCGTCTCGTCTCGTCTCGTCTCTTTTCTTTTCTTTTCTTCTCGTCTCGTCTCGTCTCGTCTCGTCTCGTGTCTTTTCGTCTCGTCTCGTCTCGTCTCGTCTCGTCTCGTCTCGTCTTTTTTCTTTTCTTTTCTTTTCTTTTCTTTTCTTTTCGTCTCGTCTCGTCTCGTCTCGTCTCGTCTCGTCTCTTTTCTTTTCGTCTCGTCTCGTCTCGTCTCGTCTCGTCTCGGCTCGTCTCGTCTCGTCTCGTCTCGTCTCGTCTCTTTTCTTTTCGTCTCGTCTCGTCTCGTCTCGTCTCGTCTCGTCTCGTCTCGTCTCTTTTCTTTTCGTCTCGTCTCGTCTCGTCTCGTCTCGTCTCGTCTCGTCTCGTCTCGTCTCGTGTCTTTTCGTCTCGTCTCGTCTCGTCTCGTCTCGTCTCTTTTCGTCTCGTCTCGTCTCGTCTCGTCTCGTCTCGTCTCGTCTCGGCTCGGCTCGTCTCGTCTCGTCTCGTCTCTTTTCTTTTCTTTTCTTTTCGTCTCTTCTGGTCTCGTCTCGTCTCGTCTCGTCTCGTCTCGTCTCGTTTCGTCTCGTCTCGTCTCGTCTCGTCTCGTCTCTTTTCGTCTCGTCTCGTCTCGTCTCGTCTCGTCTCGGCTCGTCTCGTCTCGTCTCGTCTCGTCTCGTCTCTTTTCTTTTCGTCTCGTCTCGTCTCGTCTCGTCTCTTTTCGTCTCGTCTCGTCTCGTCTCGTCTCGTCTCGTCTCGTCTCGTCTCGGCTCGGCTCGTCTCGTCTCGTCTCGTCTCGTCTCGTCTCTTTTCTTTTCGTCTCGTCTCGTCTCGTCTCGTCTCGTCTCGTCTCGTCTCGTCTCGTCTCGTGTCTTTTCGTCTCGTCTCGTCTCGTCTCGTCTCGTCTCGTCTCGTCTCGTCTCGTCTCGTGTCTTTTCGTCTCGTCTCGTCTCGTCTCGTCTCGTCTCGTCTCGTCTCGTCTCGTCTCGTCTCGTCTCGTCTCGTCTCTTTTCTTTTCGTCTCCTCTCGTCTCGTCTCGTCTCGTCTCGTCTCGTCTCGTGTCTTTTCGTCTCGTCTCGTCTCGTCTCGTCTCGTCTCGTCTCGTCTCGTCTCGTCTCGTCTCGTCTCGTCTCGTGTCTTTTCGTCTCGTCTCGTCTCGTCTCGTCTCGTCTCGTCTCGTCTCGTCTCGTCTCGTCTCGTCTCTTTTCTTTTCGTCTCGTCTCGTCTCGTCTCGTCTCGTCTCGTCTCGGCTCGGCTCGTCTCGTCTCGTCTCGTCTCGTCTCGTCTCGTCTCTTTTCGTCTCGTCTCGTCTCGTCTCGTCTCGTCTCGTCTCGTCTCGTCTCGTCTCGGCTCGGCTCGTCTCGTCTCGTCTCGTCTCGTCTCGTCTCTTTTCTTTTCGTCTCGTCTCGTCTCGTCTCGTCTCGTCTCGTCTCGTCTCGTCTCGTCTCGTCTCGTGTCTTTTCGTCTCGTCTCGTCTCGTCTCGTCTCGTCTCATCTCGTCTCGTCTCGTCTCGTCTCGTCTCTTTTCTTTTCGTCTCGTCTCGTCTCGTCTCGTCTCGTCTCGTCTCGGCTCGTCTCGTCTCGTCTCGTCTCGTCTCGTCTCTTTTCTTTTCGTCTCGTCTCGTCTCGTCTCGTCTCGTCTCGGCTTGGCTCGGCTCGTCTCGTCTCGTCTCGTCTCGTCTCGTCTCTTTTCTTTTCGTCTCGTCTCGTCTCGTCTCGTCTCGTCTCGTCTCGTCTCGTCTCTTTTCGTCTCGTCTCGTCTCGTCTCGTCTCGTCTCGGCTCGGCTCGTCTCGTCTCGTCTCGTCTCTTTTCTTTTCTTTTCTTTTCTTTTCGTCTCGTCTGGTCTCGTCTGGTCTCGTCTGGTCTCGTCTCGTCTCGTCTCGTCTCGTCTCGTCTCGTCTCGTCTCGTCTCTTTTCGTCTCGTCTCGTCTCGTCTCGTCTCGTCTCGGCTCGTCTCGTCTTGTCTCGTCTCGTCTCGTCTCTTTTCTTTTCTTTTCGTCTCGTCTCGTCTCTTTTCGTCTCGTCTCGTCTCGTCTCGTCTCGTCTCGTCTCGTCTCGTCTCGGATTGTCTCGTCTCGTCTCGTCTCGTCTCTTTTCTTTTCTTTTCTTTTCTTTTCGTCTCGTCTCGTCTCGTCTCGTCTCGTCTCGTCTCGTCTCGTCTCGTCTCGTGTCTTTTCGTCTCGTCTCGTCTCGTCTCTTTTCGTCTCGTCTCGTCTCGTCTCGTCTCGTGTCTTTTCGTCTCGTCTCGTCTCGTCTCGTCTCGTCTCGTCTCGTCTCGTCTCGTCTCTTTTCTTTTCGTCTCGTCTCGTCTCGTCTCGTCTCGTCTCGTCTCGTCTCGTCTCGTCTCGTCTCGTCTCGTGTCTTTTCGTCTCGTCTCGTCTCGTCTCGTCTCGTCTCGTCTCGTCTCGTCTCTTTTCTTTTCGTCTCGTCTCGTCTCGTCTCGTCTCGTCTCGTCTCGTCTCGTCTCGTGTCTTTTCGTCTCGTCTCGTCTCGTCTCGTCTCGTCTCGTCTCGTCTCGTCTCGTCTCGTCTCGTCTCGTCTCTTTTCTTTTCGTCTCGTCTCGTCTCGTCTCGTCTCGGCTCGTCTCGTCTCGTCTCGTCTCGTCTCGTCTCTTTTCTTTTCGTCTCGTCTCGTCTCGTCTCGTCTCGTCTCGTCTCGTCTCTTTTCGTCTCGTCTCGTCTCGTCTCGTCTCGTCTCGTCTCGTCTCGGCTCGTCTCGTCTCGTCTCGTCTCGTCTCTTTTCTTTTCTTTTCGTCTCGTCTCGTCTCGTCTCGTCTCGTCTCGTCTCGTCTCGTGTCTTTTCGTCTCGTCTCGTCTCGTCTCGTCTCGTCTCGTCTCGTCTCGTCTCTTTTCTTTTCGTCTCGTCTCGTCTCGTCTCGTCTCGTCTCGTCTCGTCTCGTCTCTTTTCTTTTCGCCTCGTCTCGTCTCGTCTCGTCTCGTCTCGTCTAGGCTCGGCTCGTCTCGTCTCGTCTCGTCTCGTCTCGTCTCTTTTCTTTTCGTCTCGTCTCGTCTCGTCTCTTTTCTTTTCTTTTCGTCTCGTCTCGTCTCGTCTCGTCTCGTCTCGTCTCGTCTCGTCTCGTCTCGTCTCGGCTCGGCTCGTCTCGTCTCGTCTCGTCTCGTCTCGTCTCTTTTCTTTTCGTCTCGTCTCGTCTCGTCTCGTCTCGTCTCGTCTCGTCTCTTTTCTGTTCGTCTCGTCTCGTCTCGTCTCGTCTCGTCTCGGCTCGGCTCGTCTCGTCTCGTCTCGTCTTGTCTCTTTTCTTTTCTTTTCTTTTCGTCTCGTCTGGTCTCGTCTCGTCTCGTCTCGTCTCGTCTCGTCTCGTCTCATCTCGTCTCATCTCGTCTCGTCTCGTCTCGTCTCGTCTCTTTTCTTTTCGTCTCGTCTCGTCTCGTCTCGTCTCGTCTCGGCTCGGCTCGTCTCGTCTCGTCTCGTCTCGTCTCGTCTCTTTTCTTTTCGTCTCGTCTCGTCTCGTCTCTTTTCGTCTCGTCTCGTCTCGTCTCGTCTCTTTTCTTTTCTTTTCGTCTCGTCTCGTCTCGTCTCGTCTCGTCTCGGCTCGTCTCGTCTCGTCTCGTCTCGTCTCGTCTCTTTTCTTTTCGTCTCGTCTCGTCTCGTCTCGTCTCGTCTCGTCTCGTCTCGTCTCGTCTCGTGTCTTTTCGTCTCGTCTCGTCTCGTCTCGTCTCGTCTCGTCTCGTCTCGTCTCGTCTTGTCTCTTTTCTTTTCGTCTCGTCTCGTCTCGTCTCGTCTCGTCTCGTCTCGTCTCGTGTCTTTTCGTCTCGTCTCGTCTCGTCTCGTCTCGTCTCGTCTCGTCTCGTCTCGTCTCGTGTCTTTTCGTCTCGTCTCGTCTCGTCTCGTCTCGTCTCGTCTCTTTTCTTTTCTTTTCGTCTCGTCTCGTCTCGTCTCGTCTCGTCTCGTCTCGTCTCGTCTCGTGTCTTTTCGTCTCGTCTCGTCTCGTCTCGTCTCGTCTCGTCTCGTCTCGTGTCTTTTCGTCTCGTCTCGTCTCGTCTCGTCTCGTCTCGTCTCGTCTTTTTTCTTTTCTTTTCTTTTCGTCTCGTCTCGTCTCTTTTCTTTTCGTCTCGTCTCGTCTCGTCTCGTCTCTTTTCTTTTCGTCTCGTCTCGTCTCGTCTCGTCTCGTCTCGTCTCGTCTCGTCTCGTCTCGTCTCTTTTCTTTTCGTCTCGTCTCGTCTCGTCTCGTCTCGTCTCGTCTCGTCTCGTCTCTTTTCTTTTCGTCTCGTCTCGTCTCGTCTCGTCTCGTCTCGTCTCGTCTCGTGTCTTTTCGTCTCGTCTCGTCTCGTCTCGTCTCGTCTCTTTTCGTCTCGTCTCGTCTCGTCTCGTCTCGTCTCGTCTCGTCTCGGCTCGTCTCGTCTCGTCTCGTCTCGTCTCTTTTCTTTTCTTTTCTTTTCGTCTCGTCTGGTCTCGTCTCGTCTCGTCTCGTCTCGTCTCGTCTCGTTTCGTCTCGTCTCGTCTCGTCTCGTCTCGTCTCTTTTCGTCTCGTCTCGTCTCGTCTCGTCTCGTCTCGGCTCGGCTCGTCTCGTCTCGTCTCGTCTCGTCTCGTCTCTTTTCTTTTCGTCTCGTCTCGTCTCGTCTCTTTTCGTCTCGTCTCGTCTCGTCTCGTCTCGTCTCGTCTCGTCTCGTCTCGGCTCGTCTCGTCTCGTCTCGTCTCGTCTCGTCTCTTTTCTTTTCGTCTCGTCTCGTCTCGTCTCGTCTCGTCTCGTCTCGTCTCGTCTCGTCTCGTGTCTTTTCGTCTCGTCTCGTCTCGTCTCGTCTCGTCTCGTCTCGTCTCGTCTCGTGTCTTTTCGTCTCGTCTCGTCTCGTCTCGTCTCGTCTCGTCTCGTCTCGTCTCGTCTCGTCTCGTCTCTTTTCTTTTCGTCTCGTCTCGTCTCGTCTCGTCTCGTCTCGTCTCGTCTCGTGTCTTTTCGTCTCGTCTCGTCTCGTCTCGTCTCGTCTCGTCTCGTCTCGTCTCGTCTCGTCTCGTCTCGTCTCGTGTCTTTTCGTCTCGTCTCGTCTCGTCTCGTCTCGTCTCGTCTCATCTCGTCTCGTCTCGTCTCGTCTCGTCTCTTTTCTTTTCGTCTCGTCTCGTCTCGTCTCGTCTCGGCTCGTCTCGTCTCGGCTCGTCTCGTCTCGTCTCGTCTCGTCTCGTCTCTTTTCGTCTCGTCTCGTCTCGTCTCGTCTCTTTTCTTTTCGTCTCGTCTCGTCTCGTCTCGTCTCGTCTCGTCTCTTTTCGTCTCGTCTCGTCTCGTCTCGTCTCGTCTCGTCTCGTCTCGTCTCTTTTCGTCTCGTCTCGTCTCGTCTCGTCTCTTTTCTTTTCGTCTCGTCTCGTCTCGTCTCGTCTCGTCTCGTCTCGTCTCGTCTCGTGTCTTTTCGTCTCGTCTCGTCTCGTCTTGTCTCGTCTCGTCTCGTCTCGTCTCGTCTCGTCTCTTTTCTTTTCGTCTCGTCTCTTTTCTTTTCGTCTCGTCTCGTCTCGTCTCGTCTCGTCTCGTCTCGTCTCGTCTCGTCTGGTCTCTTTTCTTTTCTTTTCGTCTCGTCTCGTCTCGTCTCGTCTCGGCTCGGCTCGTCTCGTCTCGTCTCGTCTCGTCTCGTCTCTTTTCTTTTCGTCTCGTCTCGTCTCGTCTCGTCTCGTCTCGTCTCGTCTCGTCTCGTCTCTTTTCTTTTCGTCTCGTCTCGTCTCGTCTCGTCTCGTCTCGTCTCGTCTCGTCTCGTGTCTTTTCGTCTCGTCTCGTCTCGTCTCGTCTCGTCTCGTCTCGTCTCGTGTCTTTTCGTCTCGTCTCGTCTCGTCTCGTCTCGTCTCGTCTCGTCTCGTCTCGTCTCGTCTCTTTTCTTTTCTTTTCGTCTCGTCTCGTCTCGTCTCGTCTCGTCTCGTCTCGTCTCGTCTCGTCTCGTGTCTTTTCGTCTCGTCTCGTCTCGTCTCGTCTCGTCTCGTCTCGTCTCTTTTCTTTTCGTCTCGTCTCGTCTCGTCTCGTCTCGTCTCGTCTCGTCTCGTGTCTTTTCGTCTCGTCTCGTCTCGTCTCGTCTCGTCTCGTCTCGTCTCGTCTCGTCTCGTCTCGTCTCGTCTCGTCTCTTTTCTTTTCGTCTCGTCTCGTCTCGTCTCGTCTCGTCTCGGCTCGTCTCGTCTCGTCTCGTCTCGTCTCGTCTCGTCTCTTTTCTTTTCGTCTCGTCTCGTCTCGTCTCGTCTCGTCTCGTCTCTTTTCGTCTCGTCTCGTCTCGTCTCGTCTCGTCTCGTCTCGTCTCGTCTCGGCTCGGCTCGTCTCGTCTCGTCTCGTCTCGTCTCTTTTCTTTTCTTTTCGTCTCGTCTCGTCTCGTCTCGTCTCGTCTCGTCTCGTCTCGTCTCGTGTCTTTTCGTCTCGTCTCGTCTCGTCTCGTCTCGTCTCGTCTCGTCTCGTCTCGTCTCGTCTCTTTTCTTTTCGTCTCGTCTCGTCTCGTCTCGTCTCGTCTCGTCTCGTCTCGTCTCGTCTCGTCTCGTCTCGTCTCGTCTCTTTTCGTCTCGTCTCGTCTCGGCTCGGCTCGTCTCGTCTCGGCTCGGCTCGTCTCGTCTCGTCTCGTCTCGTCTCGTCTCTTTTCTTTTCGTCTCGTCTCGTCTCGTCTCGTCTCGTCTCTTTTCGTCTCGTCTCGTCTCGTCTCGTCTCGTCTCGTCTCGTCTCGTCTCGGCTCGGCTCGGCTCGGCTCGTCTCGTCTCGTCTCGTCTCGTCTCGTGTCTTTTCTTTTCGTCTCGTCTCGTCTCGTCTCGTCTCGTCTCGTCTCGTCTCGTCTCTTTTCTGTTCGTCTCGTCTCGTCTCGTCTCGTCTCGTCTCGTCTCGGCTCGGCTCGTCTCGTCTCGTCTCGTCTCGTCTCTTTTCTTTTCTTTTCTTTTCTTTTCTTTTCGTCTCGTCTGGTCTCGTCTCGTCTCGTCTCGTCTCGTCTCGTCTCGTCTCGTCTCATCTCGTCTCGTCTCGTCTCGTCTCGTCTCTTTTCTTTTCGTCTCGTCTCGTCTCGTCTCGTCTCGTCTCGGCTCGGCTCGTCTCGTCTCGTCTCGTCTCGTCTCTTTTCTTTTCGTCTCGTCTCGTCTCGTCTCTTTTCGTCTCGTCTCGTCTCGTCTCGTCTCGTCTCGTCTCGTCTCGTCTCGTCTCGGCTCGGCTCGTCTCGTCTCGTCTCGTCTCGTCTCGTCTCTTTTCTTTTCGTCTCGTCTCGTCTCGTCTCGTCTCGTCTCGTCTCGTCTCGTCTCGTCTCGTCTCGTCTCGTCTCGTGTCTTTTCGTCTCGTCTCATCTCGTCTCGTCTCGTCTCGTCTCGTCTCGTCTCGTCTCTTTTCTTTTCTTTTCGTCTCGTCTCGTCTCGTCTCGTCTCGTCTCGTCTCGTGTCTTTTCGTCTCGTCTCGTCTCGTCTCGTCTCGTCTCGTCTCGTCTCGTCTCGTCTCTTTTCTTTTCGTCTCGTCTCGTCTCGTCTCGTCTCGTCTCGTCTCGTCTCGTCTCGTCTCATCTCGTCTCGTCTCGTGTCTTTTCGTCTCGTCTCGTCTCGTCTCGTCTCGTCTCGTCTCGTCTCGTCTCGTCTCTTTTCTTTTCGTCTCGTCTCGTGTCTTTTCGTCTCGTCTCGTCTCGTCTCTTTTCTTTTCTTTTCGTCTCGTCTCGTCTCGTCTCGTCTCGTCTCGTCTCGTCTCGTGTCTTTTCGTCTCGTCTCGTCTCGTCTCGTCTCGTCTCGTCTCGTCTCGTCTCGTCTCTTTTCTTTTCGTCTCGTCTCGTGTCTTTTCGTCTCGTCTCGTCTCGTCTCGGCTCGTCTCGTCTCGTCTCGTCTCGTCTCGTCTCTTTTCTTTTCGTCTCGTCTCGTCTCGTCTCGTCTCGTCTCGTCTCGTCTCTTTTCGTCTCGTCTCGTCTCGTCTCGTCTCGTCTCGTCTCGTCTCGGCTCGGCTCGTCTCGTCTCGTCTCGTCTCGTCTCGTCTCTTTTCTTTTCGTCTCGTCTCGTCTCGTCTCGTCTCGTCTCGTCTCGTCTCGTCTCGTGTCTTTTCGTCTCGTCTCGTCTCGTCTCGTCTCGTCTCGTCTCGTCTCGTCTCGTCTCTTTTCTTTTCGTCTCGTCTCTTTTCTTTTCGTCTCGTCTCGTCTCGTCTCGTCTCGTCTCGTCTCGTCTCGTCTCGTCTCGTCTCTTTTCTTTTCGTCTCGTCTCGTCTCGTCTCGTCTCGGCTCGGCTCGTCTCGTCTCGTCTCGTCTCGTCTCGTCTCGTCTCTTTTCTTTTCGTCTCGTCTCGTCTCGTCTCGTCTCGTCTCGTCTCGTCTCGTCTCTTTTCGTCTCGTCTCGTCTCGTCTCGTCTCGTCTCGTCTCGTCTCGGCTCGGCTCGTCTCGTCTCGTCTCGTCTCTTTTCTTTTCTTTTCTTTTCGTCTCGTCTGGTCTCGTCTCGTCTCGTCTCGTCTCGTCTTGTCTCGTCTCGTCTCGTGTCTTTTCGTCTCGTCTCGTCTCGTCTCGTCTCTTTTCTTTTCGTCTCGTCTCGTCTCGTCTCGTCTCGTCTCGTCTCGGCTCGTCTCGTCTCGTCTCGTCTCGTCTCGTCTCTTTTCTTTTCGTCTCGTCTCGTCTCGTCTCGTCTCGTCTCGTCTCGTCTCTTTTCGTCTCGTCTCGTCTCGTCTCGTCTCGTCTCGTCTCGTCTCGTCTCGGCTCGTCTCGTCTCGTCTCGTCTCGTCTCGTCTCTTTTCGTCTCGTCTCGTCTCGTCTCGTCTCGTCTCGTCTCGTCTCGTCTCGTGTCTTTTCGTCTCGTCTCGTCTCGTCTCGTCTCGTCTCGTCTCGTCTCGTCTCATCTTGTCTCTTTTCTTTTCGTCTCGTCTCGTCTCGTCTCGTCTCGTCTCGTCTCGTCTCGTGTCTTTTCGTCTCGTCTCGTCTCGTCTCGTCGTCGTCTCGTCTCGTCTCGTCTCGTCTCGTGTCTTTTCGTCTCGTCTCGTCTCGTCTCGTCTCGTCTCGTCTCGTCTCTTTTCTTTTCTTTTCTTCTCGTCTCGTCTCGTCTCGTCTCGTCTCGTGTCTTTTCGTCTCGTCTCGTCTCGTCTCGTCTCGTCTCGTCTCGTCTTTTTTCTTTTCTTTTTCTTTTCTTTTCGTCTCGTCTCGTCTCGTCTCGTCTCGTCTAGTCTCGTCTCGTCTCTTTTCTTTTCGTCTCGTCTCGTCTCGTCTCGTCTCGTCTCGGCTCGTCTCGTCTCGTCTCGTCTCGTCTCGTCTCGTCTCTTTTCTTTTCGTCTCGTCTCGTCTCGTCTCGTCTCGTCTCGTCTCTTTTCTTTTCTTTTCGTCTCGTCTCGTCTCGTCTCGTCTCGTCTCGTCTCGTCTCGTGTCTTTTCGTCTCGTCTCGTCTCGTCTCGTCTCGTCTCGTCTCGTCTCGTCTCTTTTCTTTTCGTCTCGTCTCGCCTCGTCTCGTCTCGTCTCGTCTCGTCTCGTCTCGTCTCGTCTCGTCTCTTTTCTTTTCGCCTCGTCTCGTCTCGTCTCGTCTCGTCTCGTCTAGGCTCGGCTCGTCTCGTCTCGTCTCGTCTCGTCTCGTCTCTTTTCTTTTCGTCTCGTCTCGTCTCGTCTCGTCTCGTCTCTTTTCGTCTCGTCTCGTCTCGTCTCGTCTCGTCTCGTCTCGTCTCGTCTCGTCTCGTCTCGTCTCGGCTCGGCTCGTCTCGTCTCGTCTCGTCTCGTCTCGTCTCGTCTCTTTTCTTTTCGTCTCGTCTCGTCTCGTCTCGTCTCGTCTCGTCTCGTCTCGTCTCTTTTCTGTTCGTCTCGTCTCGTCTCGTCTCGTCTCGGCTCGGCTCGTCTCGTCTCGTCTCGTCTCGTCTCTTTTCTTTTCTTTTCTTTTCGTCTCGTCTGGTCTCGTCTCGTCTCGTCTCGTCTCGTCTCGTCTCGTCTCATCTCGTCTCATCTCGTCTCGTCTCGTCTCGTCTCGTCTCTTTTCTTTTCGTCTCGTCTCGTCTCGTCTCGTCTCGTCTCGGCTCGGCTCGTCTCGTCTCGTCTCGTCTCGTCTCGTCTCTTTTTCTTTTCGTCTCGTCTCGTCTCGTCTCTTTTCGTCTCGTCTCGTCTCGTCTCGTCTCTTTTCTTTTCTTTTCGTCTCGTCTCGTCTCGTCTCGTCTCGTCTCGGCTCGTCTCGTCTCGTCTCGTCTCGTCTCGTCTCTTTTCTTTTCGTCTCGTCTCGTCTCGTCTCGTCTCGTCTCGTCTCGTCTCGTCTCGTGTCTTTTCGTCTCGTCTCGTCTCGTCTCGTCTCGTCTCGTCTCGTCTCGTCTCGTCTTGTCTCTTTTCTTTTCGTCTCGTCTCGTCTCGTCTCGTCTCGTCTCGTCTCGTCTCGTGTCTTTTCGTCTCGTCTCGTCTCGTCTCGTCTCGTCTCGTCTCGTCTCGTCTCGTGTCTTTTCGTCTCGTCTCGTCTCGTCTCGTCTCGTCTCGTCTCTTTTCTTTTCTTTTCGTCTCGTCTCGTCTCGTCTCGTCTCGTCTCGTCTCGTCTCGTGTCTTTTCGTCTCGTCTCGTCTCGTCTCGTCTCGTCTCGTCTCGTCTCGTCTCGTGTCTTTTCGTCTCGTCTCGTCTCGTCTCGTCTCGTCTCGTCTCGTCTCGTCTTTTTTCTTTTCTTTTCTTTTCTTTTCGTCTCGTCTCGTCTCGTCTCGTCTCGTCTCGTCTCGTCTCTTTTCTTTTCGTCTCGTCTCGTCTCGTCTCGTCTCGTCTCGGCTCGTCTCGTCTCGTCTCGTCTCGTCTCGTCTCGTCTCTTTTCTTTTCGTCTCGTCTCGTCTCGTCTCGTCTCGTCTCGTCTCGTCTCGTCTCTTTTCTTTTCGTCTCGTCTCGTCTCGTCTCGTCTCGTCTCGTCTCGTCTCGTGTCTTTTCGTCTCGTCTCGTCTCGTCTCGTCTCGTCTCTTTTCGTCTCGTCTCGTCTCGTCTCGTCTCGTCTCGTCTCGTCTCGGCTCGTCTCGTCTCGTCTCGTCTCGTCTCGTCTCTTTTCTTTTCTTTTCTTTTCGTCTCGTCTGGTCTCGTCTCGTCTCGTCTCGTCTCGTCTCGTTTCGTCTCGTCTCGTCTCGTCTCGTCTCGTCTCTTTTCGTCTCGTCTCTTTTCGTCTCGTCTCGTCTCGGCTCGGCTCGTCTCGTCTCGTCTCGTCTCGTCTCGTCTCTTTTCTTTTCGTCTCGTCTCGTCTCGTCTCTTTTCGTCTCGTCTCGTCTCGTCTCGTCTCGTCTCGTCTCGTCTCGTCTCGGCTCGTCTCGTCTCGTCTCGTCTCGTCTCGTCTCGTCTCTTTTCTTTTCGTCTCGTCTCGTCTCGTCTCGTCTCGTCTCGTCTCGTCTCGTCTCGTGTCTTTTTCGTCTCGTCTCGTCTCGTCTCGTCTCGCTCGTCTCGTCTCGTCTCGTGTCTTTTCGTCTCGTCTCGTCTCGTCTCGTCTCGTCTCTCTCGTCTCGTCTCGTCTCGTCTCGTCTCGTATCTTTTCTTTTCGTCTCGTCTCGTCTCGTCTCGTCTCGTCTCGTCTCGTCTCGTGTCTTTTCGTCTCGTCTCGTCTCGTCTCGTCTCGTCTCGTCTCGTCTCGTCTCGTCTCATCTCGTCTCGTCTCGTCTCGTCTCGTGTCTTTTCGTCTCGTCTCGTCTCGTCTCGTCTCGTCTCGTCTCATCTCGTCTCGTCTCGTCTCGTCTCGTCTCTTTTCTTTTCGTCTCGTCTCGTCTCGTCTCGTCTCGGCTAGTCTCGTCTCGGCTCGTCTCGTCTCGTCTCGTCTCGTCTCGTCTCTTTTCTTTTCGTCTCGTCTCGTCTCGTCTCGTCTCGTCTCGTCTCGGCTCGGCTCGTCTCGTCTCGTCTCGTCTCGTCTCGTCTCTTTTCTTTTCGTCTCGTCTCGTCTCGTCTCGTCTCGTCTCGTCTCGTCTCGTCTCTTTTCTTTTCGTCTCGTCTCGTCTCGTCTCGTCTCGTCTCGTCTCGTCTCGTCTCTTTTCGTCTCGTCTCGTCTCGTCTCGGCTCGTCTCGTCTCGTCTCGTCTCGTCTCTTTTCTTTTCTTTTCTTTTCGTCTCGTCTGGTCTCGTCTCGTCTCGTCTCGTCTCGTCTCGTCTCGTCTCGTCTCGTCTCTTTTCGTCTCGTCTCGTCTCGTCTCGTCTCGTCTCGGCTCGGCTCGTCTCGTCTCGTCTCGTCTCGTCTCGTCTCTTTTCTTTTCTTTTCGTCTCGTCTCGTCTCTTTTCGTCTCGTCTCGTCTCGTCTCGTCTCGTCTCGTCTCGTCTCGTCTCGTCTCGGCTCGTCTCGTCTCGTCTCGTCTCGTCTCGTCTCTTTTCTTTTCTTTTCGTCTCGTCTCGTCTCGTCTCGTCTCGTCTCGTCTCGTCTCGTCTCGTGTCTTTTCGTCTCGTCTCGTCTCGTCTCGTCTCGTCTCGTCTCGTCTCGTCTCGTGTCTTTTCGTCTCGTCTCGTCTCGTCTCGTCTCGTCTCGTCTCGTCTCGTCTCGTCTCGTCTCGTCTCGTCTCGTCTCGTCTCGTCTCGTCTCGTGTCTTTTCGTCTCGTCTCGTCTCGTCTCGTCTCGTCTCTTTTCTTTTCGTCTCGTCTCGTCTCGTCTCGTCTCGTCTCGTCTCGTGTCTTTTCGTCTCGTCTCGTCTCGTCTCGTCTCGTCTCGTCTCGTCTCGTCTCGTCTCGTCTCGTCTCGTCTCTTTTCTTTTCGTCTCGTCTCGTCTCGTCTCGTCTCGTCTCGGCTCGGCTCGTCTCGTCTCGTCTCGTCTCGTCTCGTCTCTTTTCTTTTCGTCTCGTCTCGTCTCGTCTCGTCTCGTCTCGTCTCGTCTCTTTTCGTCTCGTCTCGTCTCGTCTCATCTCGTCTCGTCTCGTCTCGGCTCGGCTCGTCTCGTCTCGTCTCGTCTCGTCTCGTCTCTTTTCTTTTCGTCTCGTCTCGTCTCGTCTCGTCTCGTCTCGTCTCGTCTCTTTTCGTCTCGTCTCGTCTCGTCTCGTCTCGTCTCGTCTCGTCTCTTTTCTTTTCGTCTCGTCTCGTCTCGTCTCGTCTCGTCTCGTCTCGTCTCGTCTCGTCTCTTTTCTTTTCGACTCGTCTCGTCTCGTCTCGTCTCGTCTCGTCTCGGCTCGGCTCGGCTCGTCTCGTCTCGTCTCGTCTTTTTTCTTTTCTTTTCTTTTCTTTTCGTCTCGTCTCGTCTCGTCTCGTCTCGTCTCGTCTCGTCTCGTCTCTTTTCTTTTCGTCTCGTCTCGTCTCGTCTCGTCTCGTCTCGGCTCGTCTCGTCTCGTCTCTTTTCTTTTCGTCTCGTCTCGTCTCGTCTCGTCTCGTCTCGTCTCGTCTCTTTTCTTTTCGTCTCGTCTCTTTTCTTTTCGTCTCGTCTCGTCTCGTCTCGTCTCGTCTCGTCTCGTCTCGTGTCTTTTCGTCTCGTCTCGTCTCGTCTCGTCTCGTCTCTTTTGGTCTCGTCTCGTCTCGTCTCGTCTCGTCTCGTCTCGGCTCGTCTCGTCTCGTCTCGTCTCGTCTCGTCTCTTTTCTTTTCTTTTCTTTTCGTCTCGTCTGGTCTCGTCTCGTCTCGTCTCGTCTCGTCTCGTCTCGTTTCGTCTCGTCTCGTCTCGTCTCGTCTCGTCTCTTTTCGTCTCGTCTCGTCTCGTCTCGTCTCGTCTCGGCTCGGCTCGTCTCGTCTCGTCTCGTCTCGTCTCGTCTCTTTTGTTTTCGTCTCGTCTCGTCTCGTCTCTTTTCGTCTCGTCTCGTCTCGTCTCGTCTCGTCTCGTCTCGTCTCGGCTCGGCTCGTCTCGTCTCGTCTCGTCTCGTCTCGTCTCGTCTCGTCTCTTTTCTTTTCGTCTCGTCTCGTCTCGTCTCGTCTCGTCTCGTCTCGTCTCGGTCTCGTCTCGTCTCGTCTCGTCTCGTCTCGTCTCGTCTCGTCTCGTGTCTTTTCGTCTCGTCTCGTCTCGTCTCGTCTCGTCTCGTCTCGTCTCGTCTCGTCTCTTTTCTTTTCGTCTCGTCTCGTCTCGTCTCGTCTCGTCTCGTCTCGTCTCGTGTCTTTTCGTCTCGTCTCGTCTCGTCTCGTCTCGTCTCGTCTCGTCTCGTCTCGTCTCGTCTCGTCTCGTCTCGTGTCTTTTCGTCTCGTCTCGTCTCGTCTCGTCTCGTCTCGTCTCATCTCGTCTCGTCTCGTCTCGTCTCGTCTCTTTTCTTTTCGTCTCGTCTCGTCTCGTCTCGTCTCGGCTCGTCTCGTCTCGGCTCGTCTCGTCTCGTCTCGTCTCGTCTCGTCTCTTTTCTTTTCGTCTCGTCTCGTCTCGTCTCGTCTCGTCTCGTCTCGGCTCGGCTCGTCTCGTCTCGTCTCGTCTCGTCTCGTCTCTTTTCTTTTCGTCTCGTCTCGTCTCGTCTCGTCTCGTCTCGTCTCGTCTCGTCTCTTTTCGTCTCGTCTCGTCTCGTCTCGTCTCGTCTCGTCTCGGCTCGGCTCGTCTCGTCTCGTCTCGTCTCGTCTCTTTTCTTTTCTTTTCTTTTCGTCTCGTCTGGTCTCGTCTCGTCTCGTCTCGTCTCGTCTCGTCTCGTCTCGTCTCGTCTCGTCTCGTCTCGTCTCTTTTCGTCTCGTCTCGTCTCGTCTCGTCTCGTCTCGGCTCGGCTCGGCTCGTCTCGTCTCGTCTCGTCTCGTCTCGTCTCTTTTCTTTTCTTTTCGTCTCGTCTCGTCTCTTTTCGTCTCGTCTCGTCTCGTCTCGTCTCGTCTCGTCTCGTCTCGGCTCGTCTCGTCTCGTCTCGTCTCGTCTCGTCTCTTTTCTTTTCTTTTCGTCTCGTCTCGTCTCGTCTCGTCTCGTCTCGTCTCGTCTCGTCTCGTGTCTTTTCGTCTCGTCTCGTCTCGTCTCGTCTCGTCTCGTCTCGTCTCGTCTCGTGTCTTTTCGTCTCGTCTCGTCTCGTCTCGTCTCGTCTCGTCTCGTCTCGTCTCGTCTCGTCTCTTTTCTTTTCGTCTCGTCTCGTCTCGTCTCGTCTCGTCTCGTCTCGTCTCGTCTCGTCTCGTCTCGTCTCGTGTCTTTTCGTCTCGTCTCGTCTCGTCTCGTCTCGTCTCTTTTCTTTTCGTCTCGTCTCGTCTCGTCTCGTCTCGTCTCGTCTCGTCTCGTCTCGTGTCTTTTCGTCTCGTCTCGTCTCGTCTCGTCTCGTCTCGTCTCGTCTCGTCTCGTCTCGTCTCGTCTCGTCTCGTCTCTTTTCTTTTCGTCTCGTCTCGTCTCGTCTCGTCTCGGCTCGGCTCGTCTCGTCTCGTCTCGTCTCGTCTCGTCTCTTTTCTTTTCGTCTCGTCTCGTCTCGTCTCGTCTCGTCTCGTCTCGTCTCTTTTCGTCTCGTCTCGTCTCGTCTCGTCTCGTCTCGTCTCGTCTCGGCTCGGCTCGGCTCGTCTCGTCTCGTCTCGTCTCGTCTCTTTTCTTTTCGTCTCGTCTCGTCTCGTCTCGTCTCGTCTCGTCTCGTCTCGTGTCTTTTCGTCTCGTCTCGTCTCGTCTCGTCTCGTCTCGTCTCGTCTCGTCTCTTTTCTTTTCGTCTCGTCTCGTCTCGTCTCGTCTCGTCTCGTCTCGTCTCGTCTCGTCTCGTCTCTTTTCTTTTCGTCTCGTCTCGTCTCGTCTCGTCTCGTCTCGTCTAGGCTCGGCTCGTCTCGTCTCGTCTCGTCTCGTCTCGTCTCTTTCTTTTCGTCTCGTCTCGTCTCGTCTCGTCTCGTCTCTTTTCGTCTCGTCTCGTCTCGTCTCGTCTCGTCTCGTCTCGGCTCGGCTCGGCTCGGCTCGTCTCGTCTCGTCTCGTCTCTTTTCTTTTCGTCTCGTCTCGTCTCGTCTCGTCTCGTCTCGTCTCGTCTCTTTTCTGTTCGTCTCGTCTCGTCTCGTCTCGTCTCGTCTCGGCTCGGCTCGTCTCGTCTCGTCTCGTCTCGTCTCTTTTCTTTTCTTTTCTTTTCGTCTCGTCTGGTCTCGTCTCGTCTCGTCTCGTCTCGTCTCGTCTCGTCTCATCTCGTCTCATCTCGTCTCGTCTCGTCTCGTCTCGTCTCTTTTCTTTTCGTCTCGTCTCGTCTCGTCTCGTCTCGTCTCGGCTCGGCTCGTCTCGTCTCGTCTCGTCTCGTCTCGTCTCTTTTCTTTTCGTCTCGTCTCGTCTCGTCTCTTTTCGTCTCGTCTCGTCTCGTCTCGTCTCTTTTCTTTTCTTTTCGTCTCGTCTCGTCTCGTCTCGTCTCGTCTCGTCTCGTGTCTTTTCGTCTCGTCTCGTCTCGTCTCGTCTCGTCTCGTCTCGTCTCGTCTCTTTTCTTTTCTTTTCGTCTCGTCTCGTCTCGTCTCGTCTCGTCTCGTCTCGTCTCGTCTCGTCTCGTCTCGTGTCTTTTCGTCTCGTCTCGTCTCGTCTCGTCTCGTCTCGTCTCGTCTCTTTTCTTTTCGTCTCGTCTCGTCACGTCTCGTCTCGTCTCGTCTCGTCTCGTCTCGTGTCTTTTCGTCTCGTGTCTTTTCGTCTCGTCTCGTCTCGTCTCGTCTCGTCTCGTCTCGTCTCGTCTCGTCTCGTCTCTTTTCTTTTCGTCTCGTCTCGTCTCGTCTCGTCTCGTCTCGTCTCGTCTCGGCTCGTCTCGTCTCGTCTCGTCTCGTCTCGTCTCTTTTCTTTTCGTCTCGTCTCGTCTCGTCTCGTCTCGTCTCGTCTCTTTTCGTCTCGTCTCGTCTCGTCTCGTCTCGTCTCGTCTCGTCTCGTCTCGTCTCGGCTCGGCTCGTCTCGTCTCGTCTCGTCTCGTCTCGTCTCTTTTCTTTTCGTCTCGTCTCGTCTCGTCTCGTCTCGTCTCGTCTCGTCTCGTCTCGTCTCGTCTCGTCTCGTCTCGTCTCGTCTCGTCTCGTCTCGTCTCTTTTCTTTTCGTCTCGTCTCTTTTCTTTTCGTCTCGTCTCGTCTCTTTTCGTCTCGTCTCGTCTCGTCTCGTCTCGTCTCGTCTCTTTTCTTTTCGTCTCGTCTCGTCTCGTCTCGTCTCGTCTCGGCTCGGCTCGTCTCGTCTCGTCTCGTCTCGTCTCGTCTCTTTTCTTTTCGTCTCGTCTCGTCTCGTCTCGTCTCGTCTCGTCTCGTCTCGTCTCGTCTCTTTTCTTTTCGTCTCGTCTCGTCTCGTCTCGTCTCGTCTCGGCTCGTCTCGTCTCGTCTCGTCTCGTCTCGTCTCGTCTCTTTTCTTTTCGTCTCGTCTCGTCTCGTCTCGTCTCGTCTCGTCTCGTCTCGTCTCTTTTCGTCTCGTCTCGTCTCGTCTCGTCTCGTCTCGTCTCGTCTCGGCTCGGCTCGTCTCGTCTCGTCTCGTCTCTTTTCTTTTCTTTTCTTTTCGTCTCGTCTGGTCTCGTCTGGTCTCGTCTCGTCTCGTCTCGTCTCGTCTCGTCTCGTCTCGTCTCGTCTCGTCTCGTCTCGTCTCTTTTCTTTTCGTCTCGTCTCGTCTCGTCTCGTCTCGTCTCGGCTCGGCTCGTCTCGTCTCGTCTCGTCTCGTCTCGTCTCTTTTCTTTTCGTCTCGTCTCGTCTCGTCTCGTCTCGTCTCGTCTCGTCTCTTTTCGTCTCGTCTCGTCTCGTCTCGTCTCGTCTCGTCTCGTCTCGGCTCGGCTCGGCTCGGCTCGTCTCGTCTCGTCTCGTCTCGTCTCGTCTCTTTTCTTTTCGTCTCGTCTCGTCTCGTCTCGTCTCGTCTCGTCTCGTCTCGTCTCGTGTCTTTTCGTCTCGTCTCGTCTCGTCTCGTCTCGTCTCGTCTCGTCTCGTCTCGTCTTGTCTCTTTTCTTTTCGTCTCGTCTCGTCTCGTCTCGTCTCGTCTCGTCTCGTGTCTTTTCGTCTCGTCTCGTCTCGTCTCGTCTCGTCTCGTCTCGTTTCGTCTCGTCTCGTCTCGTCTCGTCTCGTCTCGTGTCTTTTCGTCTCGTCTCGTCTCGTCTCGTCTCGTCTCGTCTCGTCTCTTTTCTTTTCTTTTCGTCTCGTCTCGTCTCGTCTCGTCTCGTCTCGTCTCGTCTCGTCTCGTGTCTTTTCGTCTCGTCTCGTCTCGTCTCGTCTCGTCTCGTCTCGTCTTTTTTCTTTTCTTTTCTTTTCTTTTCTTTTCGTCTCGTCTCGTCTCGTCTCGTCTCGTCTCGTCTCGTCTCGTCTCTTTTCTTTTCGTCTCGTCTCGTCTCGTCTCGTCTCGTCTCGGCTCGTCTCGTCTCGTCTCGTCTCGTCTCGTCTCGTCTCTTTTCTTTTCGTCTCGTCTCGTCTCGTCTCGTCTCGTCTCGTCTCGTCTCGTCTCTTTTCGTCTCGTCTCGTCTCGTCTCGTCTCGTCTCGTCTCGTCTCGTCTCCTTTCTTTTCGTCTCGTCTCGTCTCGTCTCGTCTCGTCTCGTCTCGTCTCTTTTCTTTTCGTCTCGTCTCGTCTCTTTTCTTTTCTTTTCTTTTCTTTTCTTTTCTTTTCTTTTCTTTTCTTTTCTTTTCTTTTCTTTTCTTTTCTTTTCTTTTCTTTTCTTTTCTTTTCTTTTCTTTTCTTTTCTTTTCTTTTCTTTTCTTTTCTTTTCTTTTCTTTTCTTTTCGTCTCGTCTCGTCTCGTCTCGTCTCGTCTCGTCTCGTCTCGTCTCGTCTCGTCTCGTCTCGTCTCGTCTCGTCTCGTCTCGTCTCGTCTCGTCTCGTCTCTTTTATTTTCTTTTCTTTTCGTCTCGTCTCGTCTCGTCTCGTCTCGTCTCGTCTCGTCTCGTCTCGTCTCTTTTCTTTTCTTTTCTTTTCGTCTCGTCTGGTCTCGTCTGGTCTCGTCTCGTCTCGTCTCGTCTCGTCTCGTCTCGTCTCGTCTCGTCTCGTCTCTTTTCTTTTCGTCTCGTCTCGTCTCGTCTCGTCTCGTCTCGGCTCGGCTCGTCTCGTCTCGTCTCGTCTCGTCTCTTTTCTTTTCGTCTCGTCTCGTCTCGTCTCGTCTCGTCTCGTCTCGTCTCTTTTCGTCTCGTCTCGTCTCGTCTCGTCTCGTCTCGTCTCGTCTCGTCTCGGCTCGTCTCGTCTCGTCTCGTCTCGTCTCTTTTCGTCTCGTCTCGTCTCGTCTCGTCTCCTCTCGTCTCGTCTCGTCTCGTCTCGTGTCTTTTCGTCTCGTCTCGTCTCGTCTCGTCTCGTCTCGTCTCGTCTCGTCTCTTTTCTTTTCGTCTCGTCTCGTCTCGTCTCGTCTCGTCTCGTCTCGTCTCGTCTCGTCTCGTCTCGTCTCTTTTCTTTTCGTCTCGTCTCGTCTCGTCTCGTCTCGTCTCGTCTCGGCTCGTCTCGTCTCGGCTCGTCTCGTCTCGTCTCTTTTCTTTTCGTCTCGTCTCGTCTCGTCTCGTCTCGTCTCGTCTCGTCTCTTTTCGTCTCGTCTCGTCTCGTCTCGTCTCGTCTCGTCTCGGCTCGGCTCGTCTCGTCTCGTCTCGTCTCGTCTCTTTTCTTTTCTTTTCTTTTCGTCTCGTCTGGTCTCGTCTGGTCTCGTCTCGTCTCGTCTCGTCTCGTCTCGTCTCGTCTCGTCTCGTCTCGTCTCTTTTCTTTTCGTCTCGTCTCGTCTCGTCTCGTCTCGTCTCGTCTCGTCTCTTTTTGTCTCGTCTCGTCTCGTCTCGTCTCGTCTCGTCTCGTCTCGTCTCTTTTCGTCTCGTCTCGTCTCGTCTCGTCTCGTCTCGTCTCGTCTCTTTTCTTTTCTTTTCGTCTCGTCTCGTCTCGTCTCGTCTCGTCTCGTCTCGTGTCTTTTCGTCTCGTCTCGTCTCGTCTCGTCTCGTCTCGTCTCGTCTCGTCTCGTCTCTTTTCTTTTCTTTTCGTCTCGTCTCGTATCGTCTCGTCTCGTCTCGTCTCGTCTCGTCTCGTGTCTTTTCGTCTCGTCTCGTCTCGTCTCGTCTCGTCTCGTCTCGTCTCGTCTCGTCTCGTCTCGTCTCGTCTCGTCTCTTTTCTTTTCGTCTCGTCTCGTCTCGTCTCGTCTCGTCTCGTCTCGTCTCGTCTCGTCTCGTCTCGTGTCTTTTCGTCTCGTCTCGTCTCGTCTCGTCTCGTCTCGTCTCGTCTCGTCTCGTCTCTTTCTTTTCGTCTCGTCTCGTCTCGTCTCGTCTCGTCTCGTCTCGTCTCGTCTCTTTTCTTTTCGTCTCGTCTCGTCTCGTCTCGTCTTGTCTCGTCTCGTCTCGTCTCGTCTCGTCTCGTCTCGTCTCGTCTCGTCTCGTCTCGTCTCGTCTCGTCTCGTCTCGTCTCGTCTCGGCTCGTCTCGTCTCGTCTCGTCTCTTTTCTTTTCTTTTCGTCTCGTCTCGTCTCGTCTCGTCTCGTCTCGTCTCGTCTCGTCTCGTCTCGTGTCTTTTCGTCTCGTCTCGTCTCGTCTCGTCAGGTCTCGTCTCGTCTCGTCTCGTGTCTTTTTGTCTCGTCTCGTCTCGTCTCGTCTCGTCTCGTCTCGTCTCGTCTCGTCTCGTCTCTTTTCTTTTCTTTTCGTCTCGTCTCGTCTCGTCTCGTCTCGTCTCGTCTCGTGTCTTTTCGTCTCGTCTCGTCTCGTCTCGTCTCGTCTCGTCTCGTCTCGTCTCTTTTCTTTTCTTTTCTTTTCGTCTCGTCTCGTCTCGTCTCGTCTCGTCTCGTCTCGTCTCGTCTCGTCTCGTCTCGTCTCGTCTCTTTTCTTTTCGTCTCGTCTCGTCTCGTCTCGTCTCGTCTCGTCTCGTCTCTTTTCTTTTCGTCTCGTCTCGTCTCGTCTCGTCTCGTCTCGTCTCGTCTCGTCTCGTCTCGTCTCTTTTCGTCTCGTCTCGTCTCGTCTCGTCTCGTCTCGTCTCGTCTCGTCTCGTCTCGTCTCGTGTCTTTTCGTCTCGTCTCGTCTCGTCTCGTCTCGTCTCGTCTCGTCTCGTCTCGTCTCGTCTCGTCTCTTTTCTTTTCGTCTCGTCTCGTCTCGTCTCGTCTCGGCTCGGCTCGTCTCGTCTCGTCTCGTCTCGTCTCGTCTCTTTTCTTTTCGTCTCGTCTCGTCTCGTCTCGTCTCGTCTCGTCTCGTCTCTTTTCGTCTCGTCTCGTCTCGTCTCGTCTCGTCTCGTCTCGTCTCGTCTCGTCTCGTCTCGGCTCGTCTCGTCTCGTCTCGTCTCGTCTCGTCTCTTTTCTTTTCGTCTCGTCTCGTCTCGTCTCGTCTCGTCTCGTCTCGTCTCGTGTCTTTTCGTCTCGTCTCGTCTCGTCTCGTCTCTCGTCTCGTCTCGTCTCGTCTCTTTTCTTTTCTTTTCGTCTCGTCTCGTCTCGTCTCGTCTCGTCTCGTCTCGTCTCGTCTCGTCTCTTTTCTTTTCGTCTCGTCTCGTCTCGTCTCGTCTCGTCTCGTCTAGGCTCGGCTCGTCTCGTCTCGTCTCGTCTCGTCTCGTCTCTTTTCTTTTCGTCTCGTCTCGTCTCGTCTCGTCTCGTCTCTTTTCGTCTCGTCTCGTCTCGTCTCGTCTCGTCTCGTCTCGTCTCGTCTCGTCTCGGCTCGGCTCGGCTCGGCTCGTCTCGTCTCGTCTCTTTTCTTTTCGTCTCGTCTCGTCTCGTCTCGTCTCGTCTCGTCTCGTCTCTTTTCTGTTCGTCTCGTCTCGTCTCGTCTCGTCTCGTCTCGGCTCGGCTCGTCTCGTCTCGTCTCGTCTCGTCTCTTTTCTTTTCTTTTCTTTTCGTCTCGTCTGGTCTCGTCTCGTCTCGTCTCGTCTCGTCTCGTCTCGTCTCATCTCGTCTCATCTCGTCTCGTCTCGTCTCGTCTCGTCTCTTTTCTTTTCGTCTCGTCTCGTCTCGTCTCGTCTCGTCTCGGCTCGGCTCGTCTCGTCTCGTCTCGTCTCGTCTCGTCTCTTTTCTTTTCGTCTCGTCTCGTCTCGTCTCTTTTCGTCTCGTCTCGTCTCGTCTCGTCTCTTTTCTTTTCTTTTCGTCTCGTCTCGTCTCGTCTCGTCTCGTCTCGTCTCGTGTCTTTTCGTCTCGTCTCGTCGTCGTCTCGTCTCGTCTCGTCTCTTTCTTTCGTCTCGTCTCGTCTCGTCTCGTCTCGTCTCGTCTCGTCTCGTCTCGTCTCGTCTCGTCTCGTCTCGTCTCGTCTCGTGTCTTTTCGTCTCGTCTCGTCTCGTCTCGTCTCGTCTCGTCTCGTCTTCTCGTCTCGTCTCGTCTCGTCTCGTGTCTTTTCGTCTCGTCTCGTCTCGTCTCGTCTCGTCTCGTCTCGTCTCGTCTCGTCTCGTCTCGTCTCTTTTCTTTTCGTCTCGTCTCGTCTCGTCTCGTCTCGTCTCGTCTCGGCTCGTCTCGTCTCGTCTCGTCTCGTCTCGTCTCTTTTCTTTTCGTCTCGTCTCGTCTCGTCTCGTCTCGTCTCGTCTCTTTTCGTCTCGTCTCGTCTCGTCTCGTCTCGTCTCGTCTCGTCTCGTCTCGGCTCGGCTCGTCTCGTCTCGTCTCGTCTCGTCTCGTCTCTTTTCTTTTCGTCTCGTCTCGTCTCGTCTCGTCTCGTCTCGTCTCGTCTGGTCTCGTCTCGTCTCGTCTCGTCTCGTCTCGTCTCGTCTCGTCTCGTCTCGTCTCGTCTCGTCTCTTTTCTTTTCGTCTCGTCTCTTTTCTTTTCGTCTCGTCTCGTCTCTTTTCGTCTCGTCTCGTCTCGTCTCGTCTCGTCTCTTTTCTTTTCGTCTCGTCTCGTCTCGTCTCGTCTCGTCTCGGCTCGGCTCGTCTCGTCTCGTCTCGTCTCGTCTCGTCTCTTTTCTTTTCGTCTCGTCTCGTCTCGTCTCGTCTCGTCTCGTCTCGTCTCGTCTCTTTTCGTCTCGTCTCGTCTCGTCTCGTCTCGTCTCGTCTCGTCTCGGCTCGGCTCGTCTCGTCTCGTCTCGTCTCTTTTCTTTTCTTTTCTTTTCGTCTCGTCTGGTCTCGTCTCGTCTCGTCTCGTCTCGTCTCGTCTCGTCTCGTCTCGTCTCGTCTCGTCTCTTTTCTTTTCGTCTCGTCTCGTCTCGTCTCGTCTCGTCTCGGCTCGGCTCGTCTCGTCTCGTCTCGTCTCGTCTCGTCTCTTTTCTTTTCGTCTCGTCTCGTCTCGTCTCGTCTCGTCTCGTCTCGTCTCTTTTCGTCTCGTCTCGTCTCGTCTCGTCTCGTCTCGTCTCGGCTCGGCTCGGCTCGGCTCGTCTCGTCTCGTCTCGTCTCGTCTCGTCACTTTTCTTTTCGTCTCGTCTCGTCTCGTCTCGTCTCGTCTCGTCTCGTCTCGTCTCGTGTCTTTTCGTCTCGTCTCGTCTCGTCTCGTCTCGTCTCGTCTCGTCTCGTCTCGTCTTGTCTCTTTTCTTTTCGTCTCGTCTCGTCTCGTCTCGTCTCGTCTCGTCTCGTGTCTTTTCGTCTCGTCTCGTCTCGTCTCGTCTCGTCTCGTCTCGTCTCGTCTCGTCTCGTCTCGTTTCGTCTCGTCTCGTCTCGTCTCGTCTCGTCTCGTCTCGTGTCTTTTCGTCTCGTCTCGTCTCGTCTCGTCTCGTCTCGTCTCTTTTCTTTTCTTTTCGTCTCGTCTCGTCTCGTCTCGTCTCGTCTCGTCTCGTCTCGTCTCGTGTCTTTTCGTCTCGTCTCGTCTCGTCTCGTCTCGTCTCGTCTCGTCTTTTTTCTTTTCTTTTCTTTTCTTTTCGTGTCTCGTCTCGTCTCGTCTTTTTTTCTTTTCTTTTCTTTTCTTTTCGTCTCGTCTCGTCTCGTCTCGTCTCGTCTCGTCTCGTCTCGTCTCTTTTCTTTTCGTCTCGTCTCGTCTCGTCTCGTCTCGTCTCGGCTCGTCTCGTCTCGTCTCGTCTCGTCTCGTCTCGTCTCTTTTCTTTTCGTCTCGTCTCGTCTCGTCTCGTCTCGTCTCGTCTCGTCTCGTCTCTTTTTCGTCTCGTCTCGTCTCGTCTCGTCTCGTCTCGTCTCGTCTCGTCTCCTTTCTTTTCGTCTCGTCTCGTCTCGTCTCGTCTCGTCTCGTCTCGTCTCGTCTCTTTTCTTTTCGTCTCGTCTCGTCTCGTCTCTTTTCTTTTCTTTTCTTTTCTTTTCTTTTCTTTTCTTTTCTTTTCATTTCTTTTCTTTTCTTTTCTTTTCTTTTCTTTTCTTTTCTTTTCTTTTCTTTCGTCTCGTCTCGTCTCGTCTCGTCTCGTCTCGTCTCGTCTCGTCTCGTCTCGTCTCGTCTCGTCTCGTCTCGTCTCGTCTCTTTTATTTTCTTTTCTTTGTCGTCTCGTCTCGTCTCGTCTCGTCTCGTCGTCTCGTCTCGTCTCGTCTCGTCTCGTCTCTTTTCTTTTCTTTTCTTTTCGTCTCGTCTGGTCTCGTCTGGTCTCGTCTGGTCTCGTCTCGTCTCGTCTCGTCTCGTCTCGTCTCGTCTCGTCTCTTTTCTTTTCGTCTCGGTCTCGTCTCGTCTCGTCTCGTCTCGGCTCGGCTCGTCTCGTCTCGTCTCGTCTCTTTCTTTTCGTCTCGTCTCGTCTCGTCTCGTCTCGTCTCGTCTCGTCTCTTTTCGTCTCGTCTCGTCTCGTCTCGTCTCGTCTCGTCTCGTCTCGTCTCGTCTCGGCTCGGCTCGTCTCGT
>NW_026040194.1:0-65037 GCF_023343835.1 Lagopus muta
AGGGCAGCATTGATCTCTGGAGACTGTCTCCTGTGGAGCAGGGGTGAGTTTTGGCCTTTGAGAAGGGTGTAAGTGGTTTCTTTGTTTTTTCTTTATTTCAGGGCTGCATTCTCCCTTTTTTTCTTTCTTTCTTTTTTTTTTTTTTTTTTTTTTTTTTTTTTTTTTTTTTTTATCCTGACCACTTTTAAGGGGTGGAAGCCGTAAGGGCAGCATCTCTACCTGGAGACTGCTTCCTTGGCAGTGTGGGCTGAGTGTTCATCTTTGGAATGGGGTAACTTATTCTTCCTTTATTTCAGGGCTGTTATGCACTGCTTCCAACCATGCAGAGTTGTTTAAGGGCGTTCTGTGCACCCTTAGGTGTAATAAATCTTCGTCTTTATAGAAAGCCAAGGATTGTCCTCTTCTGGACTGCTGTACTCAGTATCACCCCAGTGTGATGAAGTGAAGCCCCTGCTCTGCTGAATACTGGGACTGGCCCAGAGAGGCTCTGATGGATATGGATTATCCTAGCCAGAGTACTTGGTACCATTGGTGGTGATCTCGTCCAACTGCCACACAATGAACAGGAACATCCACAGCCAGATCTGGCTGCCCAGAGGCTGACCCAGCCTCACCTTGGAAGGGACGGGGCATCCATCACATGTCTGGGTAACCTGTTCTGCTGTGTCACCACCCTCACTGTACCAGATTTTCTTTATATCTAGGCTAAATCTTTCCTTGTTCTTCCCTTCGGGTGTTGAAAGGCTGTTACCAGATCACCTTGGAGCCTTCACTTCTGCAGGCTGAACAGCTCCAGCTCTCTCTCTTTATAGGAAAGGCGTTCCATCCCTCAGTTCATATTTGTGGCTGTTCTCTGGATGTTCTCCAACAGCTCCACGTCTGTCCTGCGCTGCGGACATCCACATCCAGATGCAGCACCTCCAGGTGAGGCCTCACAGCGCAGAGCAGAGGGGCAGGACCAGCTCCCTTCGACTGCTGACCACACATCTTTGGATGGAGCCCAGCGTACGATTGGCTTTCTGGGCTGGAAGGCGCATTGCTGAGTGCCACTACTCAGCCTGTTGAGGTCCCTCTGGATGGCGTTGTCCCTCTAGTGCGTCACTGCACCCCACAGCTCGGTGTCATTAGGGTGCACTCAGCCCCACTGTCAATGTCACTGATGAAGGGGCAATCCCAGGTGTTTGTACAAACTCAGCAAAGAACACCTTGAGAGCAGCCCCACAGAGAAGGACTTGCGGCTCCCGGTGGATGAGCTGGCATCCATGAGTGGACATCAGCCAGCAGAGCGTGCTTGCAGCCTGGAAGGCCAGCTGTGTTCTGGGCTGCGTTAAAAGAGAAGCGGCCAGCAGGGAGAGCTGGGGGCTCCTGACCACATTTAAGGTCTGTCAGCAGAAGGAGCAGCAACTGCACCTGGAGATTGCTTCCTTTAGAGCGTGGGGTGAACCCTTGAAACTGGGTGAGTGATTCTTTATTCCAGGGTTGCAATATCTTGTTGTTGGGGGGATCCTGACCCCACTTAAGGGCTGGCAGCCTTTAAGGTGGTATCTGTCTTTAGAGACCGTCTCCTTGGGAGTGTGGGATGAGCTCTGGTCCTTGAGAAAGGGTGAGTCATTCCTTCTTGTTTTAGGACTGTGACCTTTCCTGTTTTTGGGGCATCCTGACCACATTGAAATGCTGGCAGATGTAAGGGCAGCATTGATCTCTGGAGACTGTCTCCTGTGGAGCAGGGGTGAGTTTTGGCCTTTGAGAAGGGTGTAAGTGGTTTCTTTGTTTTTTCTTTATTTCAGGGCTGCATTCTCCCTTTTTTCTTTCTTTCTTTTTTTTTTTTTTTTTTTTTTTTTTATCCTGACCACTTTTAAGGGGTGGAAGCCGTAAGGGCAGCATCTCTACCTGGAGACTGCTTCCTTGGCAGTGTGGGCTGAGTGTTCATCTTTGGAATGGGGTAACTTATTCTTCCTTTATTTCAGGGCTGTTATGCACTGCTTCCAACCATGCAGAGTTGTTTAAGGGCGTTCTGTGCACCCTTAGGTGTAATAAATCTTCGTCTTTATAGAAAGCCAAGGATTGTCCTCTTCTGGACTGCTGTACTCAGTATCACCCCAGTGTGATGAAGTGAAGCCCCTGCTCTGCTGAATACTGGGACTGGCCCAGAGAGGCTCTGATGGATATGGATTATCCTAGCCAGAGTACTTGGTACCATTGGTGGTGATCTCGTCCAACTGCCACACAATGAACAGGAACATCCACAGCCAGATCTGGCTGCCCAGAGGCTGACCCAGCCTCACCTTGGAAGGGACGGGGCATCCATCACATGTCTGGGTAACCTGTTCTGCTGTGTCACCACCCTCACTGTACCAGATTTTCTTTATATCTAGGCTAAATCTTTCCTTGTTCTTCCCTTCGGGTGTTGAAAGGCTGTTACCAGATCACCTTGGAGCCTTCACTTCTGCAGGCTGAACAGCTCCAGCTCTCTCTCTTTATAGGAAAGGCGTTCCATCCCTCAGTTCATATTTGTGGCTGTTCTCTGGATGTTCTCCAACAGCTCCACGTCTGTCCTGCGCTGCGGACATCCACATCCAGATGCAGCACCTCCAGGTGAGGCCTCACAGCGCAGAGCAGAGGGGCAGGACCAGCTCCCTTCACCTGCTGACCACACATCTTTGGATGGAGCCCAGCGTACGATTGGCTTTCTGGGCTGGAAGGCGCATTGCTGAGTGCCACTACTCAGCCTGTTGAGGTCCCTCTGGATGGCGTTGTCCCTCTAGTGCGTCACTGCACCCCACAGCTCGGTGTCATTAGGGTGCACTCAGCCCCACTGTCAATGTCACTGATGAAGGGGCAATCCCAGGTGTTTGTACAAACTCAGCAAAGAACACCTTGAGAGCAGCCCCACAGAGAAGGACTTGCGGCTCCCGGTGGATGAGCTGGCATCCATGAGTGGACATCAGCCAGCAGAGCGTGCTTGCAGCCTGGAAGGCCAGCTGTGTTCTGGGCTGCGTTAAAAGAGAAGCGGCCAGCAGGGAGAGGGAGGTGATCGTCCCCATCTGCTCGGCTCTTGTGAGGCTTCATCTGCAGTGCTGCATCCAGGCCTGGGGCCCCCAGCACAGGAAGGACGTGGAGCTCATGGAGCGGGTCCAGAGGAGGCACTGAGATGAGCAGACGGTTGGAGCAGCTCTCCTACAAGGAAAGGTTGAGGGAAGTGGGGTTGTTCAGCCTGGAGAAGAGAAGGCTTGGGGGGACCTCATTGCAGCCTCACAGTACTTGAAGGGGGAACAGCAGGAAGGGGAACGGCTGTTTACGAGGGTGGATCGTGATAGGACAAGGGGAAATGATTTTAAACTGAAACAGGGGAGGTTTAGGTTGGTTATTAGGAGGAAGCTTTTCACACAGAGGGTGGTGACGCACTGGAACGTGCTTCAGAGTCACTTCCAGGAGGATCTGCTCCTCGATTTTTTTGCAGCACAGAGGTGAGACTGACACGTTGGTGGTTCCCAGGGTCACACTTTATATCTGCAGTAACAGCTGTGCTGTTGCCTTTTTTCTGCTCACCAGGGACTTCACCTGACTGCCTCGACTTCTCAAATACCACTGAGAGTGGCTCGGTGACTGCAGCGGTGAATTCCCTCAGGGCTCTGGGACTCGTCTCATCAGGACCCAAAGACTCCTGGATGTCAGGTTCTCAGGTGGTCCAGATCCTGATCTGCCATCACAGTGTGGGATAGGGAGGGGTCTGTGGGACCGGCATTGCTTCCTCAATCCCCACCTACCAAACCGAAGGTGAGAGCAGTGTATAATGAGCAGTTATCAGAGAAGATGGAAGATGGATGTTGTTGGGTACCTGAGCCTTCTCCTTGTCTGTTGTTCCCAGCTGCAGTGCTGCTGGTAAGCAGCATCACGCACAGAGTGCAGCCACATTGATCAGGGAAAGGAGTGCAGGTTTGTGAAAGAGGCACATCTGTAGGGCAGTGTCTTCATTACTGTTTTGTGTCCCACAGGTGGCTGCGGAGTTGCAGCGCTCCCGAGTGCCGTAACGACTGCATGGAGATGCGTGGCTCTTCATGGGAACAGCAAGGAACCGGAATCTGCATTTCCTGGAGCCTCGCTTTGCTGGCTGGTAATTGTCTGCCCAGCAGGTAAGGGCAATGCTCACCCATCAGTGTTTACCCACTCCATAGCACAGCACAACACGGTGCTCCCAGAGCTCTTCATTGCACTTTATGGTGCCCTGGATGCTGCCTGTCCTTTTCTTTCTGTGTTCTCTTTGTCTCTGGCCTTTCACTGCAGTGTTTTCCTTCCCTTTGCCCTTGCTGTTCCCTACTGCATTCTCTTGCCCTCCTGTTTTTGTGTTCCATGCCACGTTCGTTTGGCCGTTGCCCTTGGCTTTCTTTGCTGGATTCACTTCAGCGTTCAGTTTTGGCGTTCTGTACTGCGTTCTCTCGCCCTCCTGTTTTGGTATTTCCTTCCACGTTCTCTTAGCCGTTGCCATTGGCTGGGCATTCTCTTGCCCTCCTGTTTTTGTGTTCCATGCTGGGTTCTCTTGGCTATTGCCCTTGGCTTTCTTTACCACATTCACTTCGGCATTCAGTTTTGGCGTTCCCTGCTGCGTTCTCCTGCCCTCCTGTTTTGGCGTTTCTTGCCGTGTTCTCTTGGCCATCATCCTGGGCATTTCCTTCCACGTTCTCTTGGCCCTTGCCCTCCTGTTTTTGTGTTCTATGCCACATCTCTTGGCCATTTCTATTAGAAATTTTACTGAATGCTTTTGAGGACAGACTTCAATCAAAATATGCATGCCATTGTTTCTCATCCTTTGATCAAACTCCCTTGCCGGACAGGCAGATCCAATCACCTGCTTGTAATTAGTCTTTTTTTGTTGTTGTTTACGGTCTGAAGCAGTGATTGAGCACCTGGTGAGGGGTGTGGCCAGCCCTGCCAGCACAGGTGGAAGCAATTTACCTGTGGGACCGGATAGGGCTGAGCTTGGCTCCACCCCCTCCCTGCCCATATTTAAGGGCTGGGAACAGACAGAGCAGCATTCTGCTTGGGAGCTGCCTCCTTGGAAGTATTGGGAGTGAGTTCTGCCCTTTGGAATGGGGTGAGTGACTGCTGCTTTATTGCGGGGCTCTGGTCTTTCCCTTTTGGGGGATCCTGACCACTTTTAAGGGCTGGAAGCTGTGAGGGCAGCATCTCTGCATGGAGGCTCCTTCCTTTGGGATGTGGGCTGTTTGTTTTTGGAATGGGGTCATTGATTTCTTCTTTACTGCTGGATTGTAATTTCGCTTTCTGGCGGCTCCTGACCACATTTAAGGTCTGTCAGCAGAAGGAGCAGCAACTGCCTGGCTCCACCCCATCCGGCAGCACAGGTGAATTGCCTTCACCTGTGCTTCTCTGGCTGACTCATGGCTCACCTCAGGTGATTAATCAGAGGTTCAGGCCGTGACTCAGCAGTTCCCATACAGAATGCCACTGGACAAATCAGGCAGTGCACTCTGTGTCAATCCCTAATTGTGATGTTTTCTATTGACTACAACCAAACTAGGAATGCCAAGTTGGGCGGCACTCAGAACGCTGCCCTGCAATGCCGCGCACTGCAGAGCTGCCTTCTGATGCTCCTTCTCTCAGTTGTTCAGCTGCAGCTTCTGCATCATCTCCACAAGGCTGTTCATGGCGGAGGACTGGAAGGAAACAAGGCAAGTGTAGAGATAGGACAGAAAAAATCTCGGGAGATCTCCTTAAGAAAGTCTGATCAATAAACTTCCAGAACGGCCCCATGCAGCACAGCACGTTCCTGCCATTCAAATCACTGGCATTACTTCCCACAACAGCTGCCTATGCTAAGATTCATGCTCTGCTAAGGGAATGAGATTTTCTTTATATCTAGGCTAAATCTTTCCTTGTTCTTCCCTTCGGGTGTTGAAAGGCTGTTACCAGATCACCTTGGAGCCTTCACTTCTGCAGGCTGAACAGCTCCAGCTCTCTCTCTTTATAGGAAAGGCGTTCCATCCCTCAGTTCATATTTGTGGCTGTTCTCTGGATGTTCTCCAACAGCTCCACGTCTGTCCTGCGCTGCGGACATCCACATCCAGATGCAGCACCTCCAGGTGAGGCCTCACAGCGCAGAGCAGAGGGGCAGGACCAGCTCCCTTCGCCTGCTGACCACACATCTTTGGATGGAGCCCAGCGTACGATTGGCTTTCTGGGCTGGAAGGCGCATTGCTGAGTGCCACTACTCAGCCTGTTGAGGTCCCTCTGGATGGCGTTGTCCCTCTAGTGCGTCACTGCACCCCACAGCTCGGTGTCATTAGGGTGCACTCAGCCCCACTGTCAATGTCACTGATGAAGGGGCAATCCCAGGTGTTTGTACAAACTCAGCAAAGAACACCTTGAGAGCAGCCCCACAGAGAAGGACTTGCGGCTCCCGGTGGATGAGCTGGCATCCATGAGTGGACATCAGCCAGCAGAGCGTGCTTGCAGCCTGGAAGGCCAGCTGTGTTCTGGGCTGCGTTAAAAGAGAAGCGGCCAGCAGGGAGAGGGAGGTGATCGTCCCCATCTGCTCGGCTCTTGTGAGGCTTCATCTGCAGTGCTGCATCCAGGCCTGGGGCCCCCAGCACAGGAAGGACGTGGAGCTCATGGAGCGGGTCCAGAGGAGGCACTGAGATGAGCAGACGGTTGGAGCAGCTCTCCTACAAGGAAAGGTTGAGGGAAGTGGGGTTGTTCAGCCTGGAGAAGAGAAGGCTTGGGGGGACCTCATTGCAGCCTCACAGTACTTGAAGGGGGAACAGCAGGAAGGGGAACGGCTGTTTACGAGGGTGGATCGTGATAGGACAAGGGGAAATGATTTTAAACTGAAACAGGGGAGGTTTAGGTTGGTTATTAGGAGGAAGCTTTTCACACAGAGGGTGGTGACGCACTGGAACGTGCTTCAGAGTCACTTCCAGGAGGATCTGCTCCTCGATTTTTTTGCAGCACAGAGGTGAGACTGACACGTTGGTGGTTCCCAGGGTCACACTTTATATCTGCAGTAACAGCTGTGCTGTTGCCTTTTTTCTGCTCACCAGGGACTTCACCTGACTGCCTCGACTTCTCAAATACCACTGAGAGTGGCTCGGTGACTGCAGCGGTGAATTCCCTCAGGGCTCTGGGACTCGTCTCATCAGGACCCAAAGACTCCTGGATGTCAGGTTCTCAGGTGGTCCAGATCCTGATCTGCCATCACAGTGTGGGATAGGGAGGGGTCTGTGGGACCGGCATTGCTTCCTCAATCCCCACCTACCAAACCGAAGGTGAGAGCAGTGTATAATGAGCAGTTATCAGAGAAGATGGAAGATGGATGTTGTTGGGTACCTGAGCCTTCTCCTTGTCTGTTGTTCCCAGCTGCAGTGCTGCTGGTAAGCAGCATCACGCACAGAGTGCAGCCACATTGATCAGGGAAAGGAGTGCAGGTTTGTGAAAGAGGCACATCTGTAGGGCAGTGTCTTCATTACTGTTTTGTGTCCCACAGGTGGCTGCGGAGTTGCAGCGCTCCCGAGTGCCGTAACGACTGCATGGAGATGCGTGGCTCTTCATGGGAACAGCAAGGAACCGGAATCTGCATTTCCTGGAGCCTCGCTTTGCTGGCTGGTAATTGTCTGCCCAGCAGGTAAGGGCAATGCTCACCCATCAGTGTTTACCCACTCCATAGCACGGCACAACACGGTGCTCCCAGAGCTCTTCATTGCACTTTATGGTGCCCTGGATGCTGCCTGTCCTTTTCTTTCTGTGTTCTCTTTGTCTCTGGCCTTTCACTGCAGTGTTTTCCTTCCCTTTGCCCTTGCTGTTCCCTACTGCATTCTCTTGCCCTCCTGTTTTTGTGTTCCATGCCACGTTCGTTTGGCCGTTGCCCTTGGCTTTCTTTGCTGGATTCACTTCAGCGTTCAGTTTTGGCGTTCTGTACTGCGTTCTCTCGCCCTCCTGTTTTGGTATTTCCTTCCACGTTCTCTTAGCCGTTGCCATTGGCTGGGCATTCTCTTGCCCTCCTGTTTTTGTGTTCCATGCTGGGTTCTCTTGGCTATTGCCCTTGGCTTTCTTTACCACATTCACTTCGGCATTCAGTTTTGGCGTTCCCTGCTGCGTTCTCCTGCCCTCCTGTTTTGGCGTTTCTTGCCGTGTTCTCTTGGCCATCATCCTGGGCATTTCCTTCCACGTTCTCTTGGCCCTTGCCCTCCTGTTTTTGTGTTCTATGCCACATCTCTTGGCCATTTCTATTAGAAATTTTACTGAATGCTTTTGAGGACAGACTTCAATCAAAATATGCATGCCATTGTTTCTCATCCTTTGATCAAACTCCCTTGCCGGACAGGCAGATCCAATCACCTGCTTGTAATTAGTCTTTTTTTGTTGTTGTTTACGGTCTGAAGCAGTGATTGAGCACCTGGTGAGGGGTGTGGCCAGCCCTGCCAGCACAGGTGGAAGCAATTTACCTGTGGGACCGGATAGGGCTGAGCTTGGCTCCACCCCCTCCCTGCCCATATTTAAGGGCTGGGAACAGACAGAGCAGCATTCTGCTTGGGAGCTGCCTCCTTGGAAGTATTGGGAGTGAGTTCTGCCCTTTGGAATGGGGTGAGTGACTGCTGCTTTATTGCGGGGCTCTGGTCTTTCCCTTTTGGGGGATCCTGACCACTTTTAAGGGCTGGAAGCTGTGAGGGCAGCATCTCTGCATGGAGGCTCCTTCCTTTGGGATGTGGGCTGTTTGTTTTTGGAATGGGGTCATTGATTTCTTCTTTACTGCTGGATTGTAATTTCGCTTTCTGGGGGCTCCTGACCACATTTAAGGTCTGTCAGCAGAAGGAGCAGCAACTGCACCTGGAGATTGCTTCCTTTAGAGCGTGGGGTGAACCCTTGAAACTGGGTGAGTGATTCTTTATTCCAGGGTTGCAATATCTTGTTGTTGGGGGGATCCTGACCCCACTTAAGGGCTGGCAGCCTTTAAGGTGGTATCTGTCTTTAGAGACCGTCTCCTTGGGAGTGTGGGATGAGCTCTGGTCCTTGAGAAAGGGTGAGTCATTCCTTCTTGTTTTAGGACTGTGACCTTTCCTGTTTTTGGGGCATCCTGACCACATTGAAATGCTGGCAGATGTAAGGGCAGCATTGATCTCTGGAGACTGTCTCCTGTGGAGCAGGGGTGAGTTTTGGCCTTTGAGAAGGGTGTAAGTGGTTTCTTTGTTTTTTCTTTATTTCAGGGCTGCATTCTCCCTTTTTTTTTTTTCTTTCTTTTTTTTTTTTTTTTTTTTTTTTATCCTGACCACTTTTAAGGGGTGGAAGCCGTAAGGGCAGCATCTCTACATCTCTACCTGGAGACTGCTTCCTTGGCAGTGTGGGCTGAGTGTTCATCTTTGGAATGGGGTAACTTATTCTTCCTTTATTTCAGGGCTGTTATGCACTGCTTCCAACCATGCAGAGTTGTTTAAGGGCGTTCTGTGCACCCTTAGGTGTAATAAATCTTCGTCTTTATAGAAAGCCAAGGATTGTCCTCTTCTGGACTGCTGTACTCAGTATCACCCCAGTGTGATGAAGTGAAGCCCCTGCTCTGCTGAATACTGGGACTGGCCCAGAGAGGCTCTGATGGATATGGATTATCCTAGCCAGAGTACTTGGTACCGTTGGTGGTGATCTCGTCCAACTGCCACACAATGAACAGGAACAGCCACAGCCAGATCTGGCTGCCCAGAGGCTGACCCAGCCTCACCTTGGAAGGGACGGGGCATCCATCACATGTCTGGGTAACCTGTTCTGCTGTGTCACCACCCTCACTGTACCAGATTTTCTTTATATCTAGGCTAAATCTTTCCTTGTTCTTCCCTTCGGGTGTTGAAAGGCTGTTACCAGATCACCTTGGAGCCTTCACTTCTGCAGGCTGAACAGCTCCAGCTCTCTCTCTTTATAGGAAAGGCGTTCCATCCCTCAGTTCATATTTGTGGCTGTTCTCTGGATGTTCTCCAACAGCTCCACGTCTGTCCTGCGCTGCGGACATCCACATCCAGATGCAGCACCTCCAGGTGAGGCCTCACAGCGCAGAGCAGAGGGGCAGGACCAGCTCCCTTCGCCTGCTGACCACACATCTTTGGATGGAGCCCAGCGTACGATTGGCTTTCTGGGCTGGAAGGCGCATTGCTGAGTGCCACTACTCAGCCTGTTGAGGTCCCTCTGGATGGCGTTGTCCCTCTAGTGCGTCACTGCACCCCACAGCTCGGTGTCATTAGGGTGCACTCAGCCCCACTGTCAATGTCACTGATGAAGGGGCAATCCCAGGTGTTTGTACAAACTCAGCAAAGAACACCTTGAGAGCAGCCCCACAGAGAAGGACTTGCGGCTCCCGGTGGATGAGCTGGCATCCATGAGTGGACATCAGCCAGCAGAGCGTGCTTGCAGCCTGGAAGGCCAGCTGTGTTCTGGGCTGCGTTAAAAGAGAAGCGGCCAGCAGGGAGAGGGAGGTGATCGTCCCCATCTGCTCGGCTCTTGTGAGGCTTCATCTGCAGTGCTGCATCCAGGCCTGGGGCCCCCAGCACAGGAAGGACGTGGAGCTCATGGAGCGGGTCCAGAGGAGGCACTGAGATGAGCAGACGGTTGGAGCAGCTCTCCTACAAGGAAAGGTTGAGGGAAGTGGGGTTGTTCAGCCTGGAGAAGAGAAGGCTTGGGGGGACCTCATTGCAGCCTCACAGTACTTGAAGGGGGAACAGCAGGAAGGGGAACGGCTGTTTACGAGGGTGGATCGTGATAGGACAAGGGGAAATGATTTTAAACTGAAACAGGGGAGGTTTAGGTTGGTTATTAGGAGGAAGCTTTTCACACAGAGGGTGGTGACGCACTGGAACGTGCTTCAGAGTCACTTCCAGGAGGATCTGCTCCTCGATTTTTTTGCAGCACAGAGGTGAGACTGACACGTTGGTGGTTCCCAGGGTCACACTTTATATCTGCAGTAACAGCTGTGCTGTTGCCTTTTTTCTGCTCACCAGGGACTTCACCTGACTGCCTCGACTTCTCAAATACCACTGAGAGTGGCTCGGTGACTGCAGCGGTGAATTCCCTCAGGGCTCTGGGACTCGTCTCATCAGGACCCAAAGACTCCTGGATGTCAGGTTCTCAGGTGGTCCAGATCCTGATCTGCCATCACAGTGTGGGATAGGGAGGGGTCTGTGGGACCGGCATTGCTTCCTCAATCCCCACCTACCAAACCGAAGGTGAGAGCAGTGTATAATGAGCAGTTATCAGAGAAGATGGAAGATGGATGTTGTTGGGTACCTGAGCCTTCTCCTTGTCTGTTGTTCCCAGCTGCAGTGCTGCTGGTAAGCAGCATCACGCACAGAGTGCAGCCACATTGATCAGGGAAAGGAGTGCAGGTTTGTGAAAGAGGCACATCTGTAGGGCAGTGTCTTCATTACTGTTTTGTGTCCCACAGGTGGCTGCGGAGTTGCAGCGCTCCCGAGTGCCGTAACGACTGCATGGAGATGCGTGGCTCTTCATGGGAACAGCAAGGAACCGGAATCTGCATTTCCTGGAGCCTCGCTTTGCTGGCTGGTAATTGTCTGCCCAGCAGGTAAGGGCAATGCTCACCCATCAGTGTTTACCCACTCCATAGCACGGCACAACACGGTGCTCCCAGAGCTCTTCATTGCACTTTATGGTGCCCTGGATGCTGCCTGTCCTTTTCTTTCTGTGTTCTCTTTGTCTCTGGCCTTTCACTGCAGTGTTTTCCTTCCCTTTGCCCTTGCTGTTCCCTACTGCATTCTCTTGCCCTCCTGTTTTTGTGTTCCATGCCACGTTCGTTTGGCCGTTGCCCTTGGCTTTCTTTGCTGGATTCACTTCAGCGTTCAGTTTTGGCGTTCTGTACTGCGTTCTCTCGCCCTCCTGTTTTGGTATTTCCTTCCACGTTCTCTTAGCTGTTGCCATTGGCTGGGCATTCTCTTGCCCTCCTGTTTTTGTGTTCCATGCTGGGTTCTCTTGGCTATTGCCCTTGGCTTTCTTTACCACATTCACTTCGGCATTCAGTTTTGGCGTTCCCTGCTGCGTTCTCCTGCCCTCCTGTTTTGGCGTTTCTTGCCGTGTTCTCTTGGCCATCATCCTGGGCATTTCCTTCCACGTTCTCTTGGCCCTTGCCCTCCTGTTTTTGTGTTCTATGCCACATCTCTTGGCCATTTCTATTAGAAATTTTACTGAATGCTTTTGAGGACAGACTTCAATCAAAATATGCATGCCATTGTTTCTCATCCTTTGATCAAACTCCCTTGCCGGACAGGCAGATCCAATCACCTGCTTGTAATTAGTCTTTTTTTGTTGTTGTTTACGGTCTGAAGCAGTGATTGAGCACCTGGTGAGGGGTGTGGCCAGCCCTGCCAGCACAGGTGGAAGCAATTTACCTGTGGGACCGGATAGGGCTGAGCTTGGCTCCACCCCCTCCCTGCCCATATTTAAGGGCTGGGAACAGACAGAGCAGCATTCTGCTTGGGAGCTGCCTCCTTGGAAGTATTGGGAGTGAGTTCTGCCCTTTGGAATGGGGTGAGTGACTGCTGCTTTATTGCGGGGCTCTGGTCTTTCCCTTTTGGGGGATCCTGACCACTTTTAAGGGCTGGAAGCTGTGAGGGCAGCATCTCTGCATGGAGGCTCCTTCCTTTGGGATGTGGGCTGTTTGTTTTTGGAATGGGGTCATTGATTTCTTCTTTACTGCTGGATTGTAATTTCGCTTTCTGGGGGCTCCTGACCACATTTAAGGTCTGTCAGCAGAAGGAGCAGCAACTGCACCTGGAGATTGCTTCCTTTAGAGCGTGGGGTGAACCCTTGAAACTGGGTGAGTGATTCTTTATTCCAGGGTTGCAATATCTTGTTGTTGGGGGGATCCTGACCCCACTTAAGGGCTGGCAGCCTTTAAGGTGGTATCTGTCTTTAGAGACCGTCTCCTTGGGAGTGTGGGATGAGCTCTGGTCCTTGAGAAAGGGTGAGTCATTCCTTCTTGTTTTAGGACTGTGACCTTTCCTGTTTTTGGGGCATCCTGACCACATTGAAATGCTGGCAGATGTAAGGGCAGCATTGATCTCTGGAGACTGTCTCCTGTGGAGCAGGGGTGAGTTTTGGCCTTTGAGAAGGGTGTAAGTGGTTTCTTTGTTTTTTCTTTATTTCAGGGCTGCATTCTCCCTTTTTTTCTTTCTTTCTTTTTTTTTTTTTTTTTTTTTTTTTTTTTTTATCCTGACCACTTTTAAGGGGTGGAAGCCGTAAGGGCAGCATCTCTACCTGGAGACTGCTTCCTTGGCAGTGTGGGCTGAGTGTTCATCTTTGGAATGGGGTAACTTATTCTTCCTTTATTTCAGGGCTGTTATGCACTGCTTCCAACCATGCAGAGTTGTTTAAGGGCGTTCTGTGCACCCTTAGGTGTAATAAATCTTCGTCTTTATAGAAAGCCAAGGATTGTCCTCTTCTGGACTGCTGTACTCAGTATCACCCCAGTGTGATGAAGTGAAGCCCCTGCTCTGCTGAATACTGGGACTGGCCCAGAGAGGCTCTGATGGATATGGATTATCCTAGCCAGAGTACTTGGTACCGTTGGTGGTGATCTCGTCCAACTGCCACACAATGAACAGGAACAGCCACAGCCAGATCTGGCTGCCCAGAGGCTGACCCAGCCTCACCTTGGAAGGGACGGGGCATCCATCACATGTCTGGGTAACCTGTTCTGCTGTGTCACCACCCTCACTGTACCAGATTTTCTTTATATCTAGGCTAAATCTTTCCTTGTTCTTCCCTTCGGGTGTTGAAAGGCTGTTACCAGATCACCTTGGAGCCTTCACTTCTGCAGGCTGAACAGCTCCAGCTCTCTCTCTTTATAGGAAAGGCGTTCCATCCCTCAGTTCATATTTGTGGCTGTTCTCTGGATGTTCTCCAACAGCTCCACGTCTGTCCTGCGCTGCGGACATCCACATCCAGATGCAGCACCTCCAGGTGAGGCCTCACAGCGCAGAGCAGAGGGGCAGGACCAGCTCCCTTCGCCTGCTGACCACACATCTTTGGATGGAGCCCAGCGTACGATTGGCTTTCTGGGCTGGAAGGCGCATTGCTGAGTGCCACTACTCAGCCTGTTGAGGTCCCTCTGGATGGCGTTGTCCCTCTAGTGCGTCACTGCACCCCACAGCTCGGTGTCATTAGGGTGCACTCAGCCCCACTGTCAATGTCACTGATGAAGGGGCAATCCCAGGTGTTTGTACAAACTCAGCAAAGAACACCTTGAGAGCAGCCCCACAGAGAAGGACTTGCGGCTCCCGGTGGATGAGCTGGCATCCATGAGTGGACATCAGCCAGCAGAGCGTGCTTGCAGCCTGGAAGGCCAGCTGTGTTCTGGGCTGCGTTAAAAGAGAAGCGGCCAGCAGGGAGAGGGAGGTGATCGTCCCCATCTGCTCGGCTCTTGTGAGGCTTCATCTGCAGTGCTGCATCCAGGCCTGGGGCCCCCAGCACAGGAAGGACGTGGAGCTCATGGAGCGGGTCCAGAGGAGGCACTGAGATGAGCAGACGGTTGGAGCAGCTCTCCTACAAGGAAAGGTTGAGGGAAGTGGGGTTGTTCAGCCTGGAGAAGAGAAGGCTTGGGGGGACCTCATTGCAGCCTCACAGTACTTGAAGGGGGAACAGCAGGAAGGGGAACGGCTGTTTACGAGGGTGGATCGTGATAGGACAAGGGGAAATGATTTTAAACTGAAACAGGGGAGGTTTAGGTTGGTTATTAGGAGGAAGCTTTTCACACAGAGGGTGGTGACGCACTGGAACGTGCTTCAGAGTCACTTCCAGGAGGATCTGCTCCTCGATTTTTTTGCAGCACAGAGGTGAGACTGACACGTTGGTGGTTCCCAGGGTCACACTTTATATCTGCAGTAACAGCTGTGCTGTTGCCTTTTTTCTGCTCACCAGGGACTTCACCTGACTGCCTCGACTTCTCAAATACCACTGAGAGTGGCTCGGTGACTGCAGCGGTGAATTCCCTCAGGGCTCTGGGACTCGTCTCATCAGGACCCAAAGACTCCTGGATGTCAGGTTCTCAGGTGGTCCAGATCCTGATCTGCCATCACAGTGTGGGATAGGGAGGGGTCTGTGGGACCGGCATTGCTTCCTCAATCCCCACCTACCAAACCGAAGGTGAGAGCAGTGTATAATGAGCAGTTATCAGAGAAGATGGAAGATGGATGTTGTTGGGTACCTGAGCCTTCTCCTTGTCTGTTGTTCCCAGCTGCAGTGCTGCTGGTAAGCAGCATCACGCACAGAGTGCAGCCACATTGATCAGGGAAAGGAGTGCAGGTTTGTGAAAGAGGCACATCTGTAGGGCAGTGTCTTCATTACTGTTTTGTGTCCCACAGGTGGCTGCGGAGTTGCAGCGCTCCCGAGTGCCGTAACGACTGCATGGAGATGCGTGGCTCTTCATGGGAACAGCAAGGAACCGGAATCTGCATTTCCTGGAGCCTCGCTTTGCTGGCTGGTAATTGTCTGCCCAGCAGGTAAGGGCAATGCTCACCCATCAGTGTTTACCCACTCCATAGCACGGCACAACACGGTGCTCCCAGAGCTCTTCATTGCACTTTATGGTGCCCTGGATGCTGCCTGTCCTTTTCTTTCTGTGTTCTCTTTGTCTCTGGCCTTTCACTGCAGTGTTTTCCTTCCCTTTGCCCTTGCTGTTCCCTACTGCATTCTCTTGCCCTCCTGTTTTTGTGTTCCATGCCACGTTCGTTTGGCCGTTGCCCTTGGCTTTCTTTGCTGGATTCACTTCAGCGTTCAGTTTTGGCGTTCTGTACTGCGTTCTCTCGCCCTCCTGTTTTGGTATTTCCTTCCACGTTCTCTTAGCTGTTGCCATTGGCTGGGCATTCTCTTGCCCTCCTGTTTTTGTGTTCCATGCTGGGTTCTCTTGGCTATTGCCCTTGGCTTTCTTTACCACATTCACTTCGGCATTCAGTTTTGGCGTTCCCTGCTGCGTTCTCCTGCCCTCCTGTTTTGGCGTTTCTTGCCGTGTTCTCTTGGCCATCATCCTGGGCATTTCCTTCCACGTTCTCTTGGCCCTTGCCCTCCTGTTTTTGTGTTCTATGCCACATCTCTTGGCCATTTCTATTAGAAATTTTACTGAATGCTTTTGAGGACAGACTTCAATCAAAATATGCATGCCATTGTTTCTCATCCTTTGATCAAACTCCCTTGCCGGACAGGCAGATCCAATCACCTGCTTGTAATTAGTCTTTTTTTGTTGTTGTTTACGGTCTGAAGCAGTGATTGAGCACCTGGTGAGGGGTGTGGCCAGCCCTGCCAGCACAGGTGGAAGCAATTTACCTGTGGGACCGGATAGGGCTGAGCTTGGCTCCACCCCCTCCCTGCCCATATTTAAGGGCTGGGAACAGACAGAGCAGCATTCTGCTTGGGAGCTGCCTCCTTGGAAGTATTGGGAGTGAGTTCTGCCCTTTGGAATGGGGTGAGTGACTGCTGCTTTATTGCGGGGCTCTGGTCTTTCCCTTTTGGGGGATCCTGACCACTTTTAAGGGCTGGAAGCTGTGAGGGCAGCATCTCTGCATGGAGGCTCCTTCCTTTGGGATGTGGGCTGTTTGTTTTTGGAATGGGGTCATTGATTTCTTCTTTACTGCTGGATTGTAATTTCGCTTTCTGGGGGCTCCTGACCACATTTAAGGTCTGTCAGCAGAAGGAGCAGCAACTGCACCTGGAGATTGCTTCCTTTAGAGCGTGGGGTGAACCCTTGAAACTGGGTGAGTGATTCTTTATTCCAGGGTTGCAATATCTTGTTGTTGGGGGGATCCTGACCCCACTTAAGGGCTGGCAGCCTTTAAGGTGGTATCTGTCTTTAGAGACCGTCTCCTTGGGAGTGTGGGATGAGCTCTGGTCCTTGAGAAAGGGTGAGTCATTCCTTCTTGTTTTAGGACTGTGACCTTTCCTGTTTTTGGGGCATCCTGACCACATTGAAATGCTGGCAGATGTAAGGGCAGCATTGATCTCTGGAGACTGTCTCCTGTGGAGCAGGGGTGAGTTTTGGCCTTTGAGAAGGGTGTAAGTGGTTTCTTTGTTTTTTCTTTATTTCAGGGCTGCATTCTCCCTTTTTTTCTTTCTTTCTTTTTTTTTTTTTTTTTTTTTTTTTTTTTATCCTGACCACTTTTAAGGGGTGGAAGCCGTAAGGGCAGCATCTCTACCTGGAGACTGCTTCCTTGGCAGTGTGGGCTGAGTGTTCATCTTTGGAATGGGGTAACTTATTCTTCCTTTATTTCAGGGCTGTTATGCACTGCTTCCAACCATGCAGAGTTGTTTAAGGGCGTTCTGTGCACCCTTAGGTGTAATAAATCTTCGTCTTTATAGAAAGCCAAGGATTGTCCTCTTCTGGACTGCTGTACTCAGTATCACCCCAGTGTGATGAAGTGAAGCCCCTGCTCTGCTGAATACTGGGACTGGCCCAGAGAGGCTCTGATGGATATGGATTACCCTAGCCAGAGTACTTGGTACCATTGGTGGTGATCTCGTCCAACTGCCACACAATGAACAGGAACATCCACAGCCAGATCTGGCTGCCCAGAGGCTGACCCAGCCTCACCTTGGAAGGGACGGGGCATCCATCACATGTCTGGGTAACCTGTTCTGCTGTGTCACCACCCTCACTGTACCAGATTTTCTTTATATCTAGGCTAAATCTTTCCTTGTTCTTCCCTTCGGGTGTTGAAAGGCTGTTACCAGATCACCTTGGAGCCTTCACTTCTGCAGGCTGAACAGCTCCAGCTCTCTCTCTTTATAGGAAAGGCGTTCCATCCCTCAGTTCATATTTGTGGCTGTTCTCTGGATGTTCTCCAACAGCTCCACGTCTGTCCTGCGCTGCGGACATCCACATCCAGATGCAGCACCTCCAGGTGAGGCCTCACAGCGCAGAGCAGAGGGGCAGGACCAGCTCCCTTCGACTGCTGACCACACATCTTTGGATGGAGCCCAGCGTACGATTGGCTTTCTGGGCTGGAAGGCGCATTGCTGAGTGCCACTACTCAGCCTGTTGAGGTCCCTCTGGATGGCGTTGTCCCTCTAGTGCGTCACTGCACCCCACAGCTCGGTGTCATTAGGGTGCACTCAGCCCCACTGTCAATGTCACTGATGAAGGGGCAATCCCAGGTGTTTGTACAAACTCAGCAAAGAACACCTTGAGAGCAGCCCCACAGAGAAGGACTTGCGGCTCCCGGTGGATGAGCTGGCATCCATGAGTGGACATCAGCCAGCAGAGCGTGCTTGCAGCCTGGAAGGCCAGCTGTGTTCTGGGCTGCGTTAAAAGAGAAGCGGCCAGCAGGGAGAGGGAGGTGATCGTCCCCATCTGCTCGGCTCTTGTGAGGCTTCATCTGCAGTGCTGCATCCAGGCCTGGGGCCCCCAGCACAGGAAGGACGTGGAGCTCATGGAGCGGGTCCAGAGGAGGCACTGAGATGAGCAGACGGTTGGAGCAGCTCTCCTACAAGGAAAGGTTGAGGGAAGTGGGGTTGTTCAGCCTGGAGAAGAGAAGGCTTGGGGGGACCTCATTGCAGCCTCACAGTACTTGAAGGGGGAACAGCAGGAAGGGGAACGGCTGTTTACGAGGGTGGATCGTGATAGGACAAGGGGAAATGATTTTAAACTGAAACAGGGGAGGTTTAGGTTGGTTATTAGGAGGAAGCTTTTCACACAGAGGGTGGTGACGCACTGGAACGTGCTTCAGAGTCACTTCCAGGAGGATCTGCTCCTCGATTTTTTTTTGCAGCACAGAGGTGAGACTGACACGTTGGTGGTTCCCAGGGTCACACTTTATATCTGCAGTAACAGCTGTGCTGTTGCCTTTTTTCTGCTCACCAGGGACTTCACCTGACTGCCTCGACTTCTCAAATACCACTGAGAGTGGCTCGGTGACTGCAGCGGTGAATTCCCTCAGGGCTCTGGGACTCGTCTCATCAGGACCCAAAGACTCCTGGATGTCAGGTTCTCAGGTGGTCCAGATCCTGATCTGCCATCACAGTGTGGGATAGGGAGGGGTCTGTGGGACCGGCATTGCTTCCTCAATCCCCACCTACCAAACCGAAGGTGAGAGCAGTGTATAATGAGCAGTTATCAGAGAAGATGGAAGATGGATGTTGTTGGGTACCTGAGCCTTCTCCTTGTCTGTTGTTCCCAGCTGCAGTGCTGCTGGTAAGCAGCATCACGCACAGAGTGCAGCCACATTGATCAGGGAAAGGAGTGCAGGTTTGTGAAAGAGGCACATCTGTAGGGCAGTGTCTTCATTACTGTTTTGTGTCCCACAGGTGGCTGCGGAGTTGCAGCGCTCCCGAGTGCCGTAACGACTGCATGGAGATGCGTGGCTCTTCATGGGAACAGCAAGGAACCGGAATCTGCATTTCCTGGAGCCTCGCTTTGCTGGCTGGTAATTGTCTGCCCAGCAGGTAAGGGCAATGCTCACCCATCAGTGTTTACCCACTCCATAGCACGGCACAACACGGTGCTCCCAGAGCTCTTCATTGCACTTTATGGTGCCCTGGATGCTGCCTGTCCTTTTCTTTCTGTGTTCTCTTTGTCTCTGGCCTTTCACTGCAGTGTTTTCCTTCCCTTTGCCCTTGCTGTTCCCTACTGCATTCTCTTGCCCTCCTGTTTTTGTGTTCCATGCCACGTTCGTTTGGCCGTTGCCCTTGGCTTTCTTTGCTGGATTCACTTCAGCGTTCAGTTTTGGCGTTCTGTACTGCGTTCTCTCGCCCTCCTGTTTTGGTATTTCCTTCCACGTTCTCTTAGCCGTTGCCATTGGCTGGGCATTCTCTTGCCCTCCTGTTTTTGTGTTCCATGCTGGGTTCTCTTGGCTATTGCCCTTGGCTTTCTTTACCACATTCACTTCGGCATTCAGTTTTGGTGTTCCCTGCTGCGTTCTCCTGCCCTCCTGTTTTGGCGTTTCTTGCCGTGTTCTCTTGGCCATCATCCTGGGCATTTCCTTCCACGTTCTCTTGGCCCTTGCCCTCCTGTTTTTGTGTTCTATGCCACATCTCTTGGCCATTTCTATTAGAAATTTTACTGAATGCTTTTGAGGACAGACTTCAATCAAAATATGCATGCCATTGTTTCTCATCCTTTGATCAAACTCCCTTGCCGGACAGGCAGATCCAATCACCTGCTTGTAATTAGTCTTTTTTTGTTGTTGTTTACGGTCTGAAGCAGTGATTGAGCACCTGGTGAGGGGTGTGGCCAGCCCTGCCAGCACAGGTGGAAGCAATTTACCTGTGGGACCGGATAGGGCTGAGCTTGGCTCCACCCCCTCCCTGCCCATATTTAAGGGCTGGGAACAGACAGAGCAGCATTCTGCTTGGGAGCTGCCTCCTTGGAAGTATTGGGAGTGAGTTCTGCCCTTTGGAATGGGGTGAGTGACTGCTGCTTTATTGCGGGGCTCTGGTCTTTCCCTTTTGGGGGATCCTGACCACTTTTAAGGGCTGGAAGCTGTGAGGGCAGCATCTCTGCATGGAGGCTCCTTCCTTTGGGATGTGGGCTGTTTGTTTTTGGAATGGGGTCATTGATTTCTTCTTTACTGCTGGATTGTAATTTCGCTTTCTGGCGGCTCCTGACCACATTTAAGGTCTGTCAGCAGAAGGAGCAGCAACTGCCTGGCTCCACCCCATCCGGCAGCACAGGTGAATTGCCTTCACCTGTGCTTCTCTGGCTGACTCATGGCTCACCTCAGGTGATTAATCAGAGGTTCAGGCCGTGACTCAGCAGTTCCCATACAGAATGCCACTGGACAAATCAGGCAGTGCACTCTGTGTCAATCCCTAATTGTGATGTTTTCTATTGACTACAACCAAACTAGGAATGCCAAGTTGGGCGGCACTCAGAACGCTGCCCTGCAATGCCGCGCACTGCAGAGCTGCCTTCTGATGCTCCTTCTCTCAGTTGTTCAGCTGCAGCTTCTGCATCATCTCCACAAGGCTGTTCATGGCGGAGGACTGGAAGGAAACAAGGCAAGTGTAGAGATAGGACAGAAAAAATCTCGGGAGATCTCCTTAAGAAAGTCTGATCAATAAACTTCCAGAACGGCCCCATGCAGCACAGCACGTTCCTGCCATTCAAATCACTGGCATTACTTCCCACAACAGCTGCCTATGCTAAGATTCATGCTCTGCTAAGGGAATGAGGTTTCAAAGGTCACAATGCCTGACATGGCAAGGCTCTTTTTCACAGCAAAACCCTCCAGCCGTTACCAACATACTGTGGCACCTCACTGCCTTTGGACTTTGTAGGCTTCAATTCTTTTCCCCTCTGCTGAGAAGGAAAAAGCAAAGCAAACCCTCTGCAACCTCAGTGTGCTTGATAAGGGCAGCACCTGCCCTACAGGGCGGTAGCACAGCACCTCCTTACCTCTCAGCTTGGAGCTCCGTGCTGCAACAGGCCCAGGCTGTGCTGCTGAAGTGCAGCACATGCTGCCTTCACTTTGACCCCTCGCTCTTTTGCAGGCAGGCAGCTGCACTGCTGTTTGCTGCTCTTCTTCCAAGCCCTTGTGTTTACTTCCAGCCAGGGACTAGGAGACAGAGCAGGGGCACACTGCAGGGGCAGGTCTTCCCCCTGAGCTGGAACCTGCTGCTGTGGGAAGCCCTCCAGCCTGGAGACGAGCTCTCTCAGACAGCACTTCCTGCACTGCTTTCATGTAGATCTTTGCATTGGGCTCAGCACCTCTCTCTGGCAAGAAAGGAGAAGCAAGAAGATACAACGAGAGTCCAATACTACTTTCAGTCTGCAAAATGGGCCATAATGCTGGGACGTCTAATCTGGAGTGTTCATGGTCATGGATTTTGGGTGAACGGTCGGGTTTGTACTTCAAATCAGCACAGGAAAGGTAACTGCAAATCCTGGGGATTAAGACCCCAAGCAACACACAGTGAGAACAGTCCCAGGAAGAACAGACAGAAAGCCTGGTTGGAAAGAGTGCACCAAACCCAGATGCCTGTTGTGTGTCTGTACCTCTCTTGGGTGCCATGTCATGGTCTGGAGCTCTCTCCTGCCTTTCCGCAAGGCTGCGCTTCAGAGGAAGGCCACAGGCATCAGCTTCTGACAGAAAGGAAATAAGAAAGACATGAAGAGCATCTCTTTGGAGGAAGACTTTAGCACAGTCAGACCCATTTCTGCTCCTCAAGCATAATTTCTTCCATTTGCCTTTCTGCTGATCCAACACTGCCATTTCTGCAGTCAGCACAGATCTGCAGTGTCCTTTCCCCTCCATCACACACAGCCCTGCATGCAGCCCTATTTGGAGGCGAGTACCCACACCACAGCTCACAAGAACTTCTTACCAGAGGAGGCTTTCTGCTTCCCCCCTTGCCCAGCACCATTCCGTGGATGTGCAGGCTCTGTCTCTGCATCAAAATACAATTTGCTGATTTAACAGACACCAGTAGCCTGTACAACTATAGTGCTGTTAGCCAAAGTCCATCCCAAAACAGTAGAAAACAAAAGTCTCATTCTTGCTCAAATGGCAGCAGAACCCTGGTCTGCCTGACAGCTCTACATTCCGCAGAGCAAAGTTGCATCAGCAAACAAAATGCTATCAGGTGCAAAAGTTGAGACATTTTTCTGGCTCTAGAAGGAATTCGCTCAACTCTGTTGGCCCCCAACGCTTCCACAGTGGCTTACTTGACATCCCGTACAGCACTGCACCCGCTCAGAAGTAATACTCAACATTCGTTCCTCCATCCTTCATGACAGAGGACTGCAGAATCTCACTTTTGTGCGGCAGTGAGGACGGCCCGTCCCCATCGCGTCCCTCTGTGTGCTGCGAGGCGCTGTTGGATCTCTGGCAGCCTGTTGGCTGCTGCTCCCAAACACGGGGAACGGCGCCGCGCTGCTTCTGAGGAGAGAAAGGAAGAAATGTTGGAGGGAACGGGCAGCCAAGGTTTGCAGACAGCTTCCAGGTCGTGCCAGAGATAGATGATTAGAGTGCTGAGATGTTCTTTATCATTTAGGGAAAATACAGCCTAAGCCATGTCCACACCATCAGCCCGGGCTGTCAGCAGTGAATGCAAAATCCAACTGGTTCTTGATGTCACAAAGGACCAGTAGGGCTCCTCCTGCTCCACCCCGTCCCTTAAACATGAGAAAAAGGAAGAAACACTAAGCAAAAGAAACCCTGCCATACCACAGAGTAGGAATTGGAACCACGGTCATCTCGTTGCTGAGACATGATGGCTGAAGTGTCAAAGGAAGCCCAAGCTGTGAGGTTCTCTCCACAGGAACCTCCCTCACTCTTGGAAGGAGCTGGCTTCACTCGTTCTTCAACTGCCTTGATCTCTGAGTTCTCTTTTTGGACAGGAACCTACAGAAAGCATCAACAAGTGAAAAATCATGAGGAAGAAGCATTTTCCCAGCTTTCTTTTGCCATGCAATGTCGTCTCTTGAGGAAGGCAATGCTTGGAAATCAGCTGGCTGCAAGGACTGCCTGCCCATCACTAGCTGCAGTTGGTGTCTAACTGCCATGGCTTCCGTCAGCAGGTGCCCCCAGGTCCCCTTTTCCCCCACAAGTGTGCTGACCGTCCATGTCCCCAGCTGAGCGCCTGGCTCTCTGCCGTGACTTCAGCACAGTTTGCTGAAACACCTGCTGGGTATGGCACACCAAGCAACCCACGGAGCAGTGAGGCACAAGTTGCACCCTATGAAGTCTGTGCTCTGCTTCCTTTTAAAAGTCTGACATGAAGGGGGGGGGGGCCCTGGAGCAATTTTCTAGGGGAGGAGTGCCTTTTCAACATCCTCACAGAAACACGGGATGGAATCTGAACAAGAACCCATTTTCCCTGGAAACAGCCATTCAGAAGGACACCGTTTGACCTGGGAACTCCTTCCCAGCCCAGCTTTTCTGCTGAGACACCTCCCAACAACCAGCCAGCATCAAAACCAGCTCACCTCGTCAGCCTGCTCAGCCAGAGCTGAGCCCAGCTGACGCACACGCCACAGTGCTGCTTGCAGTGGGCTCTCAAAGGATGATCTCTCTCTAGAAAAGCACAGAGCTCAGTCTCCATGTGCAACACACTCACGAGAGCACCAGCTCTGCTCCAGCTGTGGCACAAACGCTCCCAGCCCGGCAACGACTGTGACCTCAGCAAGTGCCTGCATCACCGCTGTGCTTTCATCATAGGCAAAGGGAGTGGTCACCTCCCAAATCCAAATTGTAGGAAACCAACACCAGGGTCACCCAATGGGGTTAACTGAAGTAAAGCAACAGAGAAGTGAAGATGACTCTAGTGCAAACCAATAAAAACCAGTATGGCCTCAGAGTGGTCAATGGAGTCCCATAGGAACAAGCAGAAAACAAAACCCGGCGTCTCTGGTTGTGGCTTTCGGTCCCAGGGCAGAGCTGGCCTCCCTGGCTGTGTCTGTGGCTTTAAGTCCCTGGGCTGGATCTTGCCTTTTGGGCTGTCCTTTTTGGCTCTGGGACTGGTGCCAGCCTCTCTGCTTGTGGCTTTAGGCCCCAGGGCCTTTCCACCTTCTCCAGCTCTGGCTTTAGGTCCAAGGCTGGAGCTCTCTTCTCTGCCTGCGGCTGAGGCTTTAGGCCCTGCAGTCAGTGCTGTTCTAACTGTGGCTGTGGCTTTAAGTTCTTGGACTGGTTCCAGCCTCTCAGACTGTGGCTTTAGGCCTGAAGCTGGTGTTGGCTTCTTGTGTTGTGGCTGTGGCTTTAGGCCTGGGGCCAGTGCAGCCCTCTCAGGATGTGGCTTTATGCCCCAGGACTGGTGCCAGCCTCTCTGGCTGGGGCTGTGGCTTTAAGCCCCTGGACTGGATCCAGCCTTTTGGGCTCTGGCTCAAAGTCACCAGGCCTGGTACCAAATTTTAAGAAAACAACATGAGGACCACCCGATGGGGTTATCTGAAGTAACAGAACAGAGAAATTAAGATGACTCTTGGGTCACCAGCCCGGGTCATCCTTTTGCTCAGGCACAGCAAGATCAGACCCAGGAGGTATTTCCCCCACGCTGCTCCCAGATTGGAGGCTGGAAGGATTTGGGCTTCCAAGCAATCAGCAAGCATTTGGATGAGTCAGCCCTCTGGTTTTTGTGAGGACAGATGAGCCCACCTTGGAAAGCCATCTGGGCAAAGGCACAACAGCTTTATTCTTGGGCCGCAGCACTCCGTGGCCAGGCGCTGCTCAAACGCTGGGCCTGCATTTCCTCCTGGGCATTCACATGTGCTCTGAGTCTGCTGCAGCTTTCTGCAGGGTCTGTGGCTTCCTGCTGAGGAGCTGCTCGTGTTCTGCAACTGCCCCCCAGCATCACTGCTGCCTCCTCTGGTGCCGTGCTGGGAGATGCGTCAGCATCCATCATCCTGCACTTCCTTCCTCCCAGCCAGCAGCTGCTCCAGCACTGACCTTCATTCACACTGGATGCCGTCCACGTCTAGCGCCAGCTGACCTGCGAAAGAAAATGTGGGATGAGTACAAATGCAGAAGCCCAAGGCTGTGCCACCACCATGTATTGCTGCCTTGGGAAGCCAGCTGCAACTGCAACCTTGCTCAGAATTATAGCAGGCACCATAAATTAAGTGTGACTTCTGAACTGAAGTAATTGCCACAGTCAGAAATAAATACTGAAATCGCTTACTGAACTGTAGGTGGTTCCCTCTGATTTCTTTTGCTTTTGGGAAAATATGGACTTGGAATTGAAGGGTACAAGAAAAATAGGAGCACTTATCAACTCAGGCAAACTGAGCAGCATTGTTGCATTTCTTCTTCTCCTGGCCCAGAAATGAATTTTCCTACCTTAAAATGAAAAGAGAAGAGCCTGGAGTAGACACAATACAGTCTCACATCACAGGTGGAAGCTGGAGAGCTCTCGTGGCACAAAGCTCAGGGCTGCAGAAATTAAGGTTGCCTCTAAGCTTTAAAACAAGATGAAAGACATCGGCACTTCCTGCAGAGCACATCACATAGCTGTAGGCACCGCCTGAGAGGTAACAGATCAGAAAGGAAAACCTTACTATGTGAACACAGGGACAAGATGCTCTCTTCTTCTGGGCCTTTGTTCACAGTGAGGATTTGCTCCAAGAGCGCTGCTCAGGCTGCTGCTGTCTCCAGCTGTTGGTCACTTCCATTGCTGGACGCTGTGCCCACAGCTCATTCTGCTTTGGGCAAAGCCTGCTGGGTGAACTCCAAACCAAGGTCCCAGCCACGCTAATCCAGCTGGTTGGTCTGAAAGGGCTCAGAGGCCACGCATGGGATCCTTTCTGCTACTGGTTCTCTCCGGGCAAGAACCTGCACTCTCAGAGCAGCAGCCAAGAGCTAGAAAGCAGAAAAAGCTTCCAATCCCCATGGATGTGGCTGTCTGCAAAGACAACAGCTGCCTGCTCTTCAGCAGGGTGACGCTCACCCTGCAAAGCATTCACCAAGCAGATGCCTTTCCTTACACTCAGGACTGTCTCACATTTGTGCAGCCCTTGGCACTGCATTTCCAATCCAAGCTCAAATAGATCTCAACCGTTCCTTCTCTGTCAGTCTACTTGAATCCCCAGTTAGGGCTGCAGCTCAAGAGCTCAACACAACAGGAATAGCGCAAAATGCAACTGGAAAACACATCTCAAAGCTGAGAAGAGCCACCTCTCTGACCTTGGGCACAACTCACCAACCAAGAGCCAGGCCTTGCAAACTTGGCTGATCTGAGCGTGCGGGAAGGGGCTGGCAATCAGACCAGAAGTGTCTATTTCAATTGCAGCTCCGTGTAGAGAAGAATGCCAAATAGTAACAGGTGTGAATGAGTTCATTCACAAGCTGCACAAGGAGTTTGTTCTTTATTAAAAAAAGCACACATTCCAAGTCATAAAGGTAACAGCAGGAGTTGATATCAATGGAAGACGTTCCTATTCCCACACCTCATCCTCCTACCACAACTTTCCTTGCCTCACCCCTCGCCCCAGCTCCTGGAAAATGCCCGCAGACTGAAAGTCAGCTCTCAACTCCTTTCACATTACTCCATTAAAAGACTTCAGGCTTGTTTCATGCAGTCAAACTGACCGAGCAGTGCTATCACAATCACTCATAACACATGGAGGCCATTCTCAAAAGCTTCTAACAACTCCTGCCCAAAGACCAACATCTCCACAGCCATCCTTCTCACGTGAGTCCAGGAAACAAATCCACATAACAATTTTTCTGAACTGCTATATCAGTAGCATTTCTGGTGGTAAAAAGACTCAGCAAATAGTCCATCAGATACTGACACATGTCCCATGAAAAACAGCATGATTCAAACACCTGTGTTTCTAAAGATGAAAAACATCCAGTAAGCAGCAACGAGAGGCTCTGTTTTTCAATCTTTCCAAAGGGAGAAGTGTTCATATCCACTTTTCCTGACCACACAAACACGGCCCCAGCTGTCAGAGCCCTTCTGCCATAGCACAAGCAGACTGCACGCACACTAAAGAGCACGCACAGCCCCTCCTGAGGTCCTGGAGCCACGGCTCCCCTTCAGAGCTCCACAGCTTACCGGTGTTTCACACTGATGCAGCCTCACTCAAGCTTCACAGGTGTCAAAGAAGGTCTGCAGAAGACAAGAGGTGGCAGCCAGAGGACTGCCACCTTACAGCAAATCCAGATGCCTGTCTTATATGTGTGCCCCTCCTTGTTGTCTTCTCAAGATCCGTCTTCCTCAGTCTCTCTGCAAGGCTTGCGCATCAGTGGAAGGCTTCTGCCATCACCTTTTTGCACAGAGATATCTAGAAATATTTGAAGAGAATCTGTTTGGAGGAAGATTTTAGCTCAGTCAATAACCACCTTCAAATCTTCAAGTATCGTTTCTTAAATTTGCCTTTCCGCTGCTAAAATTTTGGGCTTTTCCTACAGCCAACACGAACTGCAGTGCAATTTCCTCTCCCCTCCTCTATCAAACACATCTTTCATGCAGCCCTATTCAGATGAAGGTACCCAAACTAGAAATGTGAGAGGAGAGCTGCTCGGCTAGAAAAGCGAATGGATAGCAGGTCAGATAGCTAAATGAGAAGACAACCACTAAGGGAGCTAAGGGAGAAAACACCTGCTGCCCCCCCTTCCTTTACCTACCTGAGGTGCTTGTTCCTAACATTACCTAGCTTCCCTGCTTGCCCCTGACTTCCCCTAACTCAGCTGCTGTTTCCTCACTTCCCTGCCTTACTAGCTTTCCCCTCACTTTCCCAGATGAGCTGCTGGCCCCTCGCATTCCCTCCCTCAGCCGCTTCCCCCTAACTTACCTAGCTGAGCTCCTTGCCCCTCTCAACGCACTTCAGCACAGGTTTTCTCCCTTAGATTCCTTCCTTAGTGCTTGTCTTCTCGCTTACCTAGCTGACTCCTAGCTGATCCACTCACTTTACTAGCAGAGCCGAGCAGCTGTCCCCTCACCTTTCTAGCTGACGTTCTGGAACAACTCCATGGGCCTCCTCAGCCATCTGCACCAATCCTGGATGTTGTTTTTCTCCACAAACAGCACTCCTACCACCGCATGTTCTTTCCAGAGTTATGTTCCCCCATCTCTGACTAAGAGAGTGAATCTGCTCTGGATCTTCTCCAGGTCTTTGTCGACTGCAGCATGCACTACAGACCTCACATCAGGACATGTTCTGTAAACTCCTACTACCAGTTTCCTTGTGGCAGATCCATCAGTTTGCAGCAAGTCCTCTAGTGCCGCCATTCCAGAATTTAAAAAGTGAACATTAGGAGCAGGACGGCTGCTGGTAAGGAGAGGAAACGATGGATTCAGACTGCACAGAATAGTGACACAGACAGTGCCACGTAAGTGTCTCGGCTTTCGTCTTGGAATTCCTTCCTCTGCTTAAGCCTGTGGGGACACCTTGAAGGCTGAGAGATGGGGGCAGGAAGGCAGCTGTGTTTCTCGGCACTTGTACCAAAGTGTACAGCTCAGGCTGCAGACAGCTTTCTGTAAGGGCTGCCTGCAGGCTGCTCCCGCTATGTGACTTCCAGTAGGCACAGCAGTAGGCACTTTCATCTCCATCCTGTGTGCTGTTAACTGAGAGAGTGCAGATTTTATTGTCACTTTTATAAGACAAATATCTGCTCCTATCGGATTCAAAATCATAGGAAGCTTGTAATTCTGCTGTCACAGAAAGGAGCCATTCTGGAGCTCTGGCAGGCAGCTGTCAGTACCAGTAGATGTAGGCATTCTGAAAGTCATCTATGCCCTCGGCTTTGTACTCAATATTAACAGTTCTGGATCTCGTTCTGGTAACAGATGGTGGACTCTGCTGCAGCAGCACTTGTGCATGTCCGTGTATCAGAAGGAGAGAAAAGGCAGCAAGCACTGCCAGCCTGCTGCCTGCAAGTGCACGCAGGACAGCCTCCTGCTGCTGCTTCCCATGGGGAGGGGAATGGATGCAACCAGGCTTCAGCCAGGGCCAGAAGTGGCAGAAGCAACAGCAGAATTCTTCTCGTGGTGCCTGCTTGCCTGTGCCCCAAAGCCCCCAGCTCTGTGGCAGGGACAGGGGCTGTGACTAAGGGCAAGATGTGACTCACTGGTGGCCACCCAGAGAGGGGCCCTGGGCAGCCAGCAGGTGATGCTGTGAGAAAGCAGTACAACAGAGGGACCTTATAGTCTGGGCCAAACAGTACAACAAACGCAACCATTCTAGAGCCACATAGGATGTGCCTAGAATAAAGATGCAGAGGGAAGGTCTTATCTGTTTGTTCGAATGGAAATGGAACAACAAAGTCCTCTTCTCTTCTGAGACCAGGAAACCAGAAATGTGGACAAGCCACAGAACGGCAGTACTAACCTTTTAACTCCAGTGCACTGCGAGATGTGATGGTGTGGAATACTAACCAAAAAACATAAAACCAAGACAAGAGAGTGTCTCTTGAACCGAGGCTGCTTCCTGTGACAGAGTGCTGTGTAGCCATAGAGCCCCTTCACTAGTTGGGTGAGCACAATTTTTCTTTCTGTGATTACTGGTCTCCCTGTGAATACTTTGCCTGCTATCTCCAAGAATCTGTCAGAAGCAGTTTTGCTTCTTTGTGAGCAGGGCACCTACATTCACTTTATGTTGTGTGTTCAAAGGTGGCCTACAGTGCTAGTCTGCAGCCATATGCAAAGCACTACGAAATCATTAGGGAAAACTTGTGCCAAGACATCTGGAGGCACTTCTCCAGAAAATACAGGTTGGCAAAGCACTCTGCATGTTATCTCTGCCTTTCATCTCGTATCCCAATTCCCTGAGAAGGAAACAAAGGTGCAGAGGCTGAAAGGGAAGCACAGGGCACTCTGGCAGTCCACCAGTAGGGATGCATGAGGGACCGTGGCTGTGCAACATGCCCACAGAGCCACTTGTCTTGAACTCTGAAAACTACCTGCAAGTCTTTGACTGCAGTGACTCTGAACAGAGTGCTCACCCTTACTACTGAGACACTAACAAGCATTTCACATAATTACATTCAGTACAGTTGGGGCAAAGGTTCACTCTAGCTTGAATCCATGGAAAACAGAATTTGCTCCCAAGTCCTCCTAGGGTAGCCATAATGGCTGCAATCAAATAAATCAGCGATCTCTACTCCCAAACATTTCACTGCAGGAGGATAATCAGCTAAGACTACAGATGAGCCTTTAAGAAATTAGCTTAGGAGTTACTGTGCTGTGATCAAGTTACAAAACAAGAGGCTCTAATTCTTGCATTCAAAGTGCATGAAATTGCTATTCAGGGTGAAGAATGATCATTTAATAGACAACCTACTTGCCTTTCATCTGTCTTCACCACTTTCACCACAAGGCGTAAAGAAATGCCATTAGAAATTGACAGATTTCTCAGTTCATACTCAACCTCCTTTTGTAGGATAACAAAGACTTAATTGCCACCTCTAGGTAAAGGTATATCGGGGTAGGAAGGAAAATACTTGGGTATTTCTAATGAAACTTCAAATAGATGGGATTTCATTCACCTTCATCATTTGAAAACTTGTAGCAGAGTGAATAATTTTATCCTGCTTTTTTTCCTGACCAGGTTTTTCTGGTAACATTTTCTCGAAACCAAGGTTTAAATAAAATGACTAAAAATTAATGTGTTTAAGGTTGAAGAAAATAAACCGAGAAAAATTCTGAGTTTACCACTGAGTCTTCTGTCAAGACTCACTGCACTACGTGAGGTTATGAGCACTACACTATGGGTTATGAGCAAGCCCTTCTATGAGGCAAATACTGGGAGGAGAACTGTACCTCTCATACAAAGGAGTTACACCAAATTCCAGTATCTTCATTTTTCAAGGCAAGGGGGACTAAGAACTGACATTTCAAGACCAAGTCAGGGAACCTACTGATTAAACACTAATGCAAACTGTCCGTTCTCTGCTATCATCAAGGAGGGACAGCTATATTAAAAGGAGAGCATAATCCTGTTGATTGATTTGTTGAGTCCTCATCTGTTTCTCATGGTTCTGACATTACAGTTAGCAGTGAAATACTGAACTCTACTTGCAGTTGGTCCTGAGGTGAGAACAGAAAACACTAGATACAACAATTCAGTTATACTTAGCTTTGTACATGTGGAATTTTAATATATTCTTCGTATCCTTAAAAGATTTCTGTGCTCATGTGCATCTCTCACTCACACATCTACTCAAAGAAACCTTGAAGAGCATCTGTTTAATCACTGATATTCTGGTTAAACTAGCCAGCTTAATATACATTCTTTTCTTACAGGCAGCATACAACCCACCTCTGACAGAAGAGTAGCTTCCAGCTGATGAACTGAATCACCTGGTTGCCTCATTGGTACTAGTACAAATCTGTCATTATTATCGTTGGCATTCTAGTAACATTAGCCTAGAGACTAATTACGCAAATGTTAAACTTCGAGAACTGGATGTCATGGGGCTCTCTGACTACACATCCACTATATACACATTTTAAACGTTTCTTAAGTGCTTTCTTTTATGAGCATTTGTCTGTTTCATCATACAGGTGAGAAATCCAGATTTACTGTCAAATAGGTTCCACTACAGTACACAGCTGTTCCTTGCACTGCATTTTGGCCAGGATCTTGCATTCTCTGGGGACTCCGAGCAAAGTAATTTGTGTGAAACTAAGCAGATTAACATTTAACTCTCTTTCAGGCAAAGCCCCTAGATCTCCACTAGGTCTTTTTGTTCGCTCTTTTTGTTCGCTCGCCGCACTGCCGGCGGTTTCTTTTCTCCGAGTCGCCGGCTCTTCTTCGCGCATCGGTAAGGAGCGCTTTTGACTTCGGAATGCTGTGTCCGTGCCTCTCCTTCGAGCGACAGTTCGGTGCAGTGTGCTATTCCGTTGCTCCTCTTCTGCGTTCCGTGACGAAGAGTGGAAGGGAGCACTTTCCCTAAAGAGGCAGCTGGGCGTTCGTGGAGCGACAGATGTAGTGCTCCCAGGGAGGACATTCAAAAAAGGCGAGAGGTATCCTTCCAGCACTGCGCAGAGAAAACTCCCCTTCGGAGGGAACGCATGCCAGCCAAAAAGCCCTTCTCGTTATCGTAACGGCGTACAGAGTAAAATGTCCTAAATAGAACTGAGAATGACACATTCTGTATTGTAATGTATTTGATGGAGAAAACGTGAAATATTTCTACTGAAAGTGATATTTCTGAGCAGACCGCGGCTGAGCGCTGGAAGCGGCGACCGGGGAGAAGCGCGATTTCTCGGGCAGTGAGTGCAAATGCTTTGGAGCGATTCAGAGCGAATGCCGGTTCGAGACGTGAGAGCAAAGTCGTGTCGTTCCGATTCCGAGAACGGGGGAATTCAGCGTGCCGCGGTCCCTCCGAAGGGGGGTTTTCTCTACGCAGTGCTGGAAGGATCCCTCTCCTTTTTTTTGAATGTGCTCCCTACAGGCTCTACATCTGTCGCTCCACGACCGCCCTGCTGCCTCTTTAGGGAAAGTGCTCCCTTCCACTCTTCGTCACGGAACGCAGAAGTGGAGCCACGGAGAAGAACACTACACCGAACTGTCGCTCGAAGGAGAGGCACGGACACCGCATGGCAGGCGCAGTGCATTCTGCATATACGTACGCCGGGCGAAGTCAAAAGCGCTCCTTACCGATGCGCGGAGAAGAGCCGGCGACTCGGCGAAAAGCAAACGCCGGCAGTCGCTCTTCCGCGGCGAGCGAACAAAAAGAGACCGCGGCTGAGCGCTGGAAGCGGCAACCGGGGACAAGCGCGATTTCTCGGGCAGTGTAAACGCTCCGGAGCGATTCAGCGCGAATGCCGGTTTCCAGCCGTGAGAGTCAAGTAGTGCCATTCTTTATCCCGGAACGTGAGGCATCACCTGCTCTGTATTTCTGGCAGAGGTAAATCTGGTAAAAGCGCTTCAGGCTAAAAGTGATCTCAAGCTAGAAATAAAACTTGAAGCAAAATGATGCTAATCTGAGGATATGAAATAAATATCTGCGTATATCTCCATGCTTGTGATTAGATACTATGTCCATCATTACCTTCTAGTCAAATGAGCCCACGAAAGTTCCAATGGAAACGTTGTCTTGCTGCATAAGGGAGAGAATTAAATCGTTCTAGCCAGATTTACTGGCGATGCATTGAAATCCATCTCTTTCGGAAAAATTTTAAGGACAGAAACAAGCGTTTTGTACACCCAGGGCAAATTCAAAAGAGAAACGCGTTGCCTCTAAGGCAGAGCAAACTAGTTTCTTGCAGTGAACAATATTGCAGTGTCGCAGCATGGGTTTTGAATTCTATTTCAGTGAAGGAACTCCAAGAAACAAAAACACATTCTAATAAGCTTCCGCCTGCAATAATGGAAGTCTTGAAATTCGTGATTTTAGTTTGCTCAGGAAGTGAACAGATCTTCTTTTATTCTGTAAAGTAGAGGGTTTTCTTTCTGATTTGTTTTGATGTAATTAAGGCTGCAAATTACGTAGAGGAGAAAGTCACTAAGAACACTAATGAATGAGAGGAAAAAACAACACTGGCTTTTACTGTTAATGCAGTTCCTACTTCGATATTGATGGTAAAAGAAAGTGTATGATTTCCTAAGTCCTATTATGAACTTTCCCGATCCTCATTTCTTTGCAGATAGCATTTGATCCTTAGTTTGTACTATCTCAGCAAAAGCCAATGTGGTTTTCAGAATAAACAAATGTCTTCAAATCAATATGCTCACCGAGTCTCATACTTCTGTGAGCCTACTGCCGTGTATCCTGTCAAAGAGTTACTGTCTAGTGATTAAAAAATTCTGAATATTCTAAAGTACTCAGAATATTATGGCCGCTACTTATCTGAACAGTGTTTCTTTATGGTAAGCAGAGTAATGGGACGCAGAAGTAAAACCTAGGTCTATACTAGAGAAATTTCACCATACGAATACTGTTCATACCTAGCAATTCCATAATCTCCTATCTTCATCATAGGTAGGAATGTTGAGCTTTTCTTTTACTATATGTTGAGTAAAACTGCATTTAACATGTATAAAACAGACGTTAATCAGCTCATCGGACTTTTCTAAATAGAATACTCAGAATGCTAAAACCTGAGATCAGACAGTTTTTCTACAATTTCCTGGTTTAAAACCACTCCAGTTGTGCTGATTATTATGTGAAATGAATAGATACGTAAAAAGATAAACTCAGCAACCACTAAGAAACACTGAGTGCTCTATTTCAGCATTTTTAACCTTTTAGCAATGTAAGGCACTACGGATATTCTAAGTTTACCTCATGGTAAGATGTTTTTTCTTGCTTTTTACATCCTACTACTTATTTGATGACTGATCACATACAACCCTTCAGCATTCCCATGCCTGTAATTTGCAGACTTTGCTTGTAGGCAATGTTTCTGAGATGTCTAATTATTATGATTATTTTTGCTGCATATTCTTCTTCTTTACCTTTCATTAAAAAACTGAGCACATCTTTTCATTCTATAAGATCATATCCCACCGTCAGCTTTGCTCAGGGAGAATTGTTTGGACTGATTATTTCTTGGAGTGCCCTGTTCACTTGCATGGCTATTATCTTTTCCATTTGTTTCATTGTTTCAGATTTATTTTGCTATAACTTGCTTTTCATTCTTTTCCAACCTCTACTGTCCTTACCACGGATGAATGGGTGTCTTGTAAAGATTCCTTTTTCTATTAAAGAAATCCAAGCAGTGAGCAGTTTCGTGTACCTGATGTACAATAGCTTTCAAATTCACTTGGGAAAGAAAGGTACAGTCTGTCAGAGAAATAGGGTTCTGAAGGCATGTATTTTACATCGCTGGATTTCTTTTCACACTCAGGATATGGCAGAAGTTGTTTTTAGTTGACTGAATTTTAGTGAAATTGTAGGAAGGTAAACAAAAGTATTTCAGGTTTAAAAAGCAAAATGGAAAAGGGGAAAGAAAGCTAGGAAAGAAAACATTTTCCTCTCCTTGGTAGGTAGGAGTTTGCGTCTCATCCAAGAGAAATGGCAGAGAGGTGTACCTATCGGTGGTAGAAAAAGAGACCTACATCACACGGATAGGTGGCAAGATGAAATAAAATGCAGGCCACATGGGCAGATGATGTACAAAAGAAAAAGAAAACAAATGAAATCAGAGTCAGCCTGAAGATATTTCTGCTAGAAACACCTAAGAGCCATCACCTCCTTTCCTATCGCTGTTGTACCACTGTTCCCTGGGAGAAGAAGCTGACCTTCACCACACCTCAAACATGTCTCAGGGAGTTGCAGAGAGTGATAAGGTCTCCCTTGGAGCCTTATCTTCTCCAGACTCAACAAGCCTAGCTCCCTCAGCCACTCCCCAAAAGACTTGGATTCCAGACCATTCTCCACCTTCGTTGCCCCTCTCCGGACACATTCCATGGCCTCAAGGTCTTTCTTGGAGTGAGTGAGTGGCCCAAAACTGGACGCAGAGCTCATGTTGTGCCCTCACCAGGCAGGCAATCACCTCCTTAGTCCTCTTGAATGATCTTTGAACTCTCTAATATGCACTATCTTTGTGTCTTGGTATACTTGACTGTGAATTATTCAGGCCCCTCGATGAATTCTGTGAAAAGCATCATCATAAACTGCTAGCAAAGAAATCAATACGGCATAAAACCGCACTGTGATTAAGCTAGAAACCTGGAATCAGATACATGGATCATCTAAAAGTAATGGTTCCTATGTATTTATTTCCACGGAAACGAAAACTGATACAAAGGGCACAATAACAGAGTTTGATAGAGAAAATTCTCAGCTACAAAGCCTTTTTTTTTCCAGCATAATCACTGTCATCAGCCAATTTATGCAGACGAGCTGCTTGAGACACTCTTTATTTCACGGTGTGACAGCTGTGCATGGCCATCCAGAAGGTGGCTTGCTTTTCACATTGCTGTTGCCACTGTTGAAACGCACTCCGTGTGCTCACATCCACTGTTTGGTCTCCATAAACGTTCAGCAAGTGTTGATGAATAGTAATGGATGCCATTTTTTCCCTGCTGTCGAATTCCAATCCAAACCTTTGCTTCATAGATACTTCCACGTCACGCACCACTTTGTCACACTTGCACCTCTGCTGCCGTCAAGATGGCCACCAAGTGTAATGAAATAGGAACAGAAAGGTTCCACTTCTACCGCCGAACCAGAAACACCCACTTCTGAAACCATGAGCAAACATAATGGAACAGGAGGCATTAATTTCAGTGCAGCTCTTGTACAACGTATGAATAAATACAAAATTTTGGTATTCCAATTATTTCGATAAAACATCATGCTCATCAGTTATGAATGTTTGTCCAAATTAAAAAAGACTACAAGATGCCATTATGCCTCTCATTAGTGCCACATAGCTTACAAGACACCTGCCTTCTGCATGGTCTCGAGAGAACAGGGGTGATGGCAGTGACCACACCATTTCATCTCGTCTCTACTGCGATGAAAGAACAACCTGGGCGATCCTATTGGTTGGTTTCACCCCAGGAAATTCAGCCAAATCTCATCTTTGTCTTTTGTAGTGAATTCCACCAGAGTGGGACTCATGGTGGCTATACAAGCCAGTAACCAAGGCGTTGCAGTTTCTTGTCATAGGCTACAGCTTTCTAATATGCCAGCAACACGTGGCTGTGAGCTTAGGCCTGCCTGGAGACTTATTTGAGCTTCTTTAGCTGTTGACAGCAATTGTCTAATCACCAAGCCAATAGTACTTGCTTTTTCTTTACCTGGCTTGGAACAAGCTCCTGCTCTGACACCTAATGTACAATTGCTGCTATTGGACATTGTCCTGCTATGTGTACCTGCTGAGGTGCATTTAGAAAGACTACAGCACAAACACAGCGGAATCTGCCCAGGCAGAATATCAAAGACAGGAGGGGCTTGTGCAAATACATATGCAGCAAAAGGAAGGCTAGGGTGAATGTGCACCCCCGTAGAACGGGGCAGGGCAGGCATAAAGGGCATGGAGGGCATGGAGCCTCCTGTGCTGCATGTGATCATCCAAAACAAGATTGGAGAAAATCGTGAAGAGCTCAGAACCACAGTGTGACTCCATCAGTGCCAAGGCAGAGATGTCATGGACAGCTCTAGGCAAGAAATTGTGGGGGGGACCAGGCACTGTGCAAGACACCAATGAAAGAAAGTGCCACGCATTTGTGAGTAAACTGGTGTTTCATTAGGGAAAATGCCATGTATTGAGGGTACAAATGGTATTTCTGTGATAAAATTTCAAAAGTCTGGGAGTGAGTGTCATGATGAGGAGTGTAGTGCAGTCTGTTTGGGAGGAAATGGGAGGTATTTCTCAGAGTACTCTATTTTTCTGGGAAAGAATGTCCTATTCAGGGAAGAAAAGTGGTATTTCTTACCAAAAACGCCATCCAGTTAGGAGACAGTCACCTGTATGTGGGAGAAGAGTAGTATTTCTGTGAGAAGATGTCCTATTCTTGGTTGCAAGTGCAAATTTGGCCTTGTCCTCTGATATTTTGGGGAGAAACCTGTGGTAGTTGTAAGAAAATGGGTATTTCTGGGAGAAAATCTCCTATTTTTGGAAGAAAAGGTCAGCTTTCCAACTGAAATGTGGTATTTCTGTGAGAAAATGACCTACTTGTTGGAGAAAAGGGGGAAATTCTGGGAAGGAATGTCTTCTATTTGAGAGCAACTGTCTTCTTTTTGGAGTGCAAACCGGTCCTTTGGGGAGCAAATAGGGTCCATATGGGAGAAAATGTCCTCTTCAGGAGTGTAAAGTAGTACTTTTGAGAGAAAATGGAAGGTATTTCTCAGAAAACTGCCATTTCTGGGAGAAGACAGCATGCTTTGTTGGAAAATGACATCTATTGGTGAGCAAGCTGGGATTTTGGGGAGAAAATGCCGCATTTTAAAAAATAAGCTGGTATTTCCGGGGGAATATGTCCCATCTTTGTTAGACAACTGGAATATCTGTGATCAAATGTCATTTTGATGGGAGTAAACATGGTATTGAGGAGTGTAAAGTAGTGCTCTTGGGATGAAATGTGAGGTATTTCTAAGGGTACTGGTATTCGTGGGAGAAAATGTCTTGTTTCTGAGAGAAAATGTGGTCGTACTTCGGGGGGAGAAACTGGTATTTCTGTGATAAAATGCCCTATTTCTGGGAATAAGTGTCATATTGAGGAGTGTGAAGTCATATTTTTGGTAGAAAATGGGAGGCGTTTCTAAGAGAACTGGTATTCCTGGGAGAAAATGTCATACATGAGGGAGAAGAACGGCATTTCTGTGAATGAATGCCATCGAGAATTTCTGCATTCTTTTTCTTTTTCTTTTTCTTTTTCTTTTTCTTTTTCTTTTTCCTTTTCTTTTTCTTTTTCTTCTTTTTCTTTTTGTTCCCATGCATGATTTGGATCACACTTGCCAAAGATATCAGAAACTCCAAGAAACTGAGCCTGCTGCAAAAGTTGATAACCTGAATGCATTGCAACTCAAACCTCTTTCTACTAAGCCTTCTTCAGACAGTATGAATTCCAAGAAGGTTGCCTGAAACTTACAAGTTGAGGAGCTGCCTACTGATGCAATGAGAAAAGTAGAACAAAACTACATGCTTGATTGAGACTGTACTCAATCAATCAATCTTACAGCCTCACACCACGTCTACAAGACTATCTGCAAGATGATAAAACAGCCAAACCAAAAACAAAGATACATTTAGTCTTTCCTCAGGTAAGAACCAGTAGTAGGTCAGTAGGTAAGGCTGTAAGAACAAGTTAAATGGGTAGTAATACTTCTCCATGATATTTCAATATATTTACATGAGATTTTCATTCATCTATAGGTTAAGAATTTCCTGAGACAAAAGTTTCCCGGATATTTATTCCATTGCTTTCCCTCCTTCTCCTTCAAGAAATTCCCCAATTTAATTGCGTTCAGGATGAGGAGCCACCTCTTCTTATTTATTCCAAAGCTATCACTTTCTAGTTATTTCATAGCTACCATTGTCTAGTTTTATTTGACGCACCACAGTTCTGGTGTTGGAAAATACAGTGAACCATAATTTCCTATTGATCTTTTCTAAATTATTTGTATTTTAAATAGAGCTCTATAATACTGCATTTAAATCATGTATTTTGCAAGCTGAAAAGTCCTTTATTAACTGCTTGTGAAGACATCCTGTAGGGAACTTGCTTTATCAGGGGGCTTGGAGCAGATGGGCTCCAGAAGTCCCTTTTCAAACCCTACCATTCTGTAATTTTATAATTCTTTGGCCTTTATTCGTTCCATTTTTTTGGTGTTTTCTCTTTGTTTGCTTGTTTGTTTGTTTGTTTTTATCGGAATTATTTCCAGTTCTATTATGTCTTTCTGGAGTGGAGATCAGAAATCCAGGCATTGTATTCATAAGGGATGGGATCCATCTTGAGTTAGTTGTCACGTTTTTATCCTTATTACTCTACTAATTATTCAGAATAATTCAACCACGTTTCTGACATAATGGAGCACCGAGTGGATATTTTCATGGAATTACCTAAAGTAAGCCAAGACCACATTTCCCAGTAGTCATACTTAGCGTTTGGTCCTTTATAATTCATGCCAAGACAGGCTGTCTCCCTTTGCCTTACTTCAGTTTTAGTTACAATCAATTTCACCTGTTGCTTAGTTATCCGGCCTATTTCTTTACAATTGCTCCTGTAGATCTTGGCTCCAGTTTTCATTAGTCACAGAATTTAAATGCAGGGTGTAAGATCGTTTGTACTCCAAATAGATGACTCTATTGTTGCTTAAATTGTCATACACTGCAAATGCAAATAAATTTAACTGAAAATTTGATATATAAAAGATGGAGGGCTAAGTTGAACTCATGTCTGTGGCAGAAAATGTGCATAGGTTACAGATTGTTATCCTCTTCCAGTTTCTTTTCCAAGAGAAGAGAAATTGGAATATTGATGTGTTGTGAGAGTGACAGCATGTGTGCTGCTGCTGGCCAGGGAGAGTCAATCTGGCAGTGCTCAGATTCGTTCCAGTCCAGTGATTCCTCCACAAGCAACAGTGTCAGACTTGAATAAAAAGGGGTTTATGGTGGTGGTGGTGGTAAGGAGAAATACAGGGAAGGGAAGGGAAGGGAAGGGAAGGGAAGGGAAGGGAAGGGAAGGGAAGGGAAGGGAAGGGAAGGGAAGGGAAGGGAAGGGAAGGGAAGGGAAGGGAAGGGAAGGGAAGGGAAGGGAAGGGAAGGGAAGGGAAGGGAAGGGAAGGGAAGGGAAGGGAAGGGAAGGGAAGGGAAGGGAAGGGAAGGGAAGGGAAGGGAAGGGAAGGGAAGGGAAGGGAAGGGAAGGGGTGGAGGTGGGGGCGGGGTGTGGAGGGCAGATGGGGGAGGGGAGTGGAGGTCAGACTGGGGAGGGGAGGGGATGGGATAAGAAAGAAGTGCAACACCAGATAAAAGACCAAAGAGATACGAACTCCACAGAGTCTCAAAATGCGCTTAGCGGAACAATGCCCCCAACCACACAAGGTGGCGCCTGCTCCAGCCAGCTGGAGCCCTTGGGTCCAGAGGGATAGAAAAGGCCGGCAGCAAAAGCCTACAGCACCCGGTATTCCCGGGAGGTCTCCCATCCAAGTACTAACCAGGCCCGACCCTGCTTAGCTTCCGAGATCGGACGAGATCGGGCGTTATCAGGGTGGGATGGCCGTAGGTGCCTCATATTCCTGCTCCAGTCCTCTTCTCATCTTCACACCACGGACACCAACCAGCATCACTCGGCCTTCAGCCACCAAGCAGTGAAATGAGACTGTGAACAGAGGTGGACATCAAACAGCTCCTCACACACGTGCACCATGCCGCAGTGAGCACTGACCCATATCCAGCATGGCAGAACTCAATGCATTCCTGACTGACGCACATGCGCAGCGTATTCACAGGACACTACTTGGACCTTACACAACACCTGCACACTAGCTCAGTGCGCTCTGCAAAGGAACGTGGCAAACATGGTCAACCACAGACCCTGATAAGAGAGTAAGAAGCGAGACCTACAGTGCGTCTGCAATCCTACAGGGAACACCAGCAACGGGATCCAGCAGGTATCACTCCACTGCATGCCAAGCCCCTTGGAGGCAGACATGTGCTATTTGAGTAGAGCATGGTGCAGTGATGGAAGGTAAAGTTGGAGAAGACAATGGAGAGAAGAAACTTGGAGGGGAGGGGAGGGGAGGGGAGGGGAGAGGAGGGGAGGGAAGGGAAGGGAAGGGAAGGGAAGGGAAGGGAAGGGAAGGGAAGGGAAGGGAAGGGAAGGGAAGGGAAGGGAAGGGAAGGGAAGGGAAGGGAAGGGAAGGGAAGGGAAGGGAAGGGAAGGGAAGGGAAGGGAAGGGAAGGGAAGGGAAGGGAAGGGAAGGGAAGGGAAGGGAAGGGAAGGGAAGGGAAGGGAAGGGAAGGGAAGGGAAGGGAAGGGGGTGGGGAGTGGAGGGCACATGGGGGAGGGGAGGGGATGGGATAAGAAAGATGTGCAACACCAGAGAAAAGACCAAAGAGATACTAAGTCCACAGGGTCTCAAACTGAGCTTAGCGGAACAATGCCCCCAACCACACAAGCTGGCGCCTGCTCCAGCCAGCTGGAGCCCTTGGGACCAGAGGGATAGAAAAGGCCGGCAGCAAAAGCCTACAGCACCCGGTATTCCCAGGAGGTCTCCCATCCAAGTACTAACCAGGCCCGACCCTGCTTAGCTTCCGAGATCTTAGATTAGATCTTAGATTCCGAGATTTTTACAGGTACGTTGCCCAGAAGAGACAGGCCAAAACGGGCGTACCTACTTTGGTAAATTTAAAAGGAGAACTGGCTTTAACTGATGAAGACAAAGCTGAGGTTCTGAATGAGTTCTTCACCTCGGTCTTCACTGGTGGCCAGGATTCTAATCTTTTTCACGTCCCCGAACCCTGCATCCCCAAACCTCTATGTGGGGACCAAGGAGGTAAATCCCTCCCCAGTGTAAGGGCAGAGCAAGTCCGAGAGTGCCTCCTTAGACTGAATGAATACAAGTCTATGGGGCCGGATGGCGTGCATCCCAGGGTCCTGAAGGAGCTGGCTGAGGTGGTTGCCGAGCCGCTCTCCATCATATTTGAGAAGTCGTGGCTGTCAGGTGAGGTCCCGGACGACTGGAGGAAGGGTCACGTCACTCCCATATACAAGAAGGGGAGCAGGGCGGACCTGGGGAACTACAGGTTGGTGAGTCTCACCTCCGTGCCTGGGAAGATCATGGAACAGATCCTCCTGGACAACATGCTCGGTCACATAAAGAATGAGCATGTGATCCGAGACAGCCAGCACGGCTTCACCAAAGGAAGGTCATGCCTAACTAATCTTGTGGCCTTCTATGATGGAGTGATGGCATTGGTGGACGAAGGGAAGGCGACCGATGTCATTTACCTGGACCTGAGCAAGGCCTTTGACATGGTCCCCCACCACATCCTCATCTCCAAATTGGAGGGAAGTGGATTTGATGGGTGGACGACCCGATGGATAAGCAATTGGTTGAAAGGCCGCAGACAGAGGGTGGTTGTCAATGGCTCTATGTCCAGGTGGAGGCCGGGTAACAAGTGGTGTCCCCCAAGGGTCTGTCTTGGGACCGATGCTCTTTAACATCTTTATTAATGACATCGATGAGGGAATTGAGTGCACCCTCAGCAAGTTTGCTGACGACACCAAGCTGAGTGGTGCGGTTCATACGGTGGAAGGAAGGGATGCCATTCAGAGGGACCTCGACAGGCTGGAGGGCTGGGCTCGGGTGAACCTAATGAGGTTCAACACGGCAAAGTGCAGGGTTTTGCATTTGGGCCGGAAGAACCCCAGGCACCTGTACAGGCTGGGAGGAGCAGTCCTTGAGAGCAGCTCGGCAGAGAAGGAGCTGGGGGTCCTGATGGATGAGAGACTGAACATGAGCCAGCAGGGCGCACTGGCAGCTCGAAAGGCAAATGGGATCCTGGGCTCCATCAGGAGAGGGGTGGCCAGCAGGGACAGGGAGGTGATTGTCCCTCTCTACTCGGCTCTTGTGAGGCCCCATCTGGAGTACTGTGTCCAGGTGTGGAGCCCTCAGTACAGGAAAGACATTGAGATTTTGGAAAGGGTCTAGAGGAGGGCGACTAAGATGATCAGGGGGCTGGAGCACCTCCCCTATGAGGACAGGCTGAGGGAGTTGGGCTTGTTCAGCCTGGAGAAGAGAAGGCTGCGGGGTGACCTCATTGCAGCCTATCAATACCTGAAGGGAACCTACACCCAGGAGGGGAGTAAACTCTTCAAAAGGGCTGACAACAGCAGGACTAGGGGAAATGGTTTTAAGTTGAAGGAGGGAAGATTTAGGTTGGATGTTAGGGGGAAGTTCTTTACTAGGAGAGTGGTTAGGCCCTGGAACGGGCTGACCAGGGAGGTTGTGGATGCCCCGTCCTTGGATGTGTTTAAGGCCAGGCTGGACGGGGTCCTGGGCAACCTGATCTGAATGTGTATGTTTGGTGGTCCTGCAAGGCAGGGGGGTTTTAACTACATGATCCTTGGGGTCCCTACCAACCCGGTGATTCTGTGATCGGACGAGATCGGGCGTTACCAGGGTGGGATGGCCGTAGGTGCCTCATGTTCCTGCTCCAGCCCTCTTCTCATCTTCACACCACGGACACCAACCAGCACCACTTGGCCTTCAGCCACCAAGCAGTGAAATGAGACTGTGAACAGAGGTGGACATCAAACAGCTCCTCACACACGTGCACCATGCCGCAGTGAGCACTGACCCATGTCCAGCATGGCAGACCTCAATGCTCTCCTGACTGACGCACATGCGCAGCGTATTCACAGGACACTACTTGGACCTTACGGCACCTGCACACTAGGCCACTGCGCTCTGGAAAGGAACGTGGCAATCATGGCCAAACGCTGACCCTGATAAGAGAGTAAAAAGCGAGACCTACAGTGCGTCTGCAATCCTACAGGGAACACCAGTGACGGGATCCAGCAGGTGGCACTCCACTGCATGCCAAACCCCTTGGAGGCAGACAGGCGCTATTTGAGTAGAGCATGGTGCAGTGATGGAAGGTAAAGTTGGAGAAGACAATGGAGAGAAGAAACGGGGAGGGGAGGAGAGGGGAGGGGAGGGGAGGGGAGGGGAGGGGAGGGGAAGGGAGGGAGGGGAGGGGAGGGGAGGGGAGGGGAGGGGAGGGGAGGGGAGGGGAGGGGAGGGGAGGGGAGGGGAGGGGAGGGGAGGGGAGGGGAGGGGAGGGGAGGGGAGGGAAGGGAAGGGAAGGGAAGGGAAGGGAAGGGAAGGGAAGGGAAGGGAAGGGAAGGGAAGGGAAGGGAAGGGAAGGGAAGGGAAGGGAAGGGAAGGGAAGGGAAGGGAAGGGAAGGGAAGGGAAGGGAAGGGAAGGGAAGGGAAGGGAAGGGAAGGGAAGGGAAGGGAAGGGAAGGGAAGGGAAGGGAAGGGGTGGAGGTGTAGGTGGGGTGTGGAGGGCTGATGGGGGAGGGGAGTGGAGGGCAGATGGGGGAGGGGAGGGGATGGGATAAGAAAGAAGTGCAACACCAGATAAAAGACCAAAGAGATACTAAGTCCACAGAGTCTCAAAATGAGCTTAGCGGAACAATGCCCCCAACCACACAAGGTGGCGCCTGCTCCAGCCAGCTGGAGCCCTTGGGTCCAGAGGGATAGAAAAGGCCGGCAGCAAAAGCCTACAGCACCCGGTATTCCCAGGAGGTCTCCCATCCAAGTACTAACCAGGCCCAACCCTGCTTAGCTTCCGAGATTGGACGAGATCGGGCGTTACCAGGGTGGGATGGCCGTAGGTGCCTCATATTCCTGCTCCAGCCCTCTTCTCATCTTCACACCACGGACACCAACCAGCACCACTTGGCATTCAGCCAACAAGCAGTGAAATGAGACCGTGAACAGAGGTGGACATCAAACAGCTCCTCACACACGTGCACCATGCCGCAGTGAGCACTGACCCAAATCCAGCATGGCAGACCTCAATGCCCTCCTGACTGATGCACATGCACAGCGTATTCACAGGACACAACTTGCACCTTACGGCACCTGCACACTAGGTCAGTGCACTCTGCAAAGGAACGTGGCAAACATGGTCAAACGCTGACCCTGATAAGAGAGTAAAAAGCGAGACCTACAGTGCATCTGCAATCCTACAGGGAACACCAGCGACGGGATCCAGCAGGTATCACTCCAGTGCATGCCAAGCCCCTTGGAGGCAGACATGTGCTATTTGAGTAGAGCATGGTGCAGTGATGGCAGGTAAAGTTGGACAAGACAATGGAGAGAAGAAACTTGGAAGGGAGGGGAGGGGAGGAGAGGGGAGGGGAGGGAAGGGGAGGGGAGGGGAGGGGAAAGGGAAGGGAAGGGAAGGGAAGGGAAGGGAAGGGAAGGGAAGGGAAGGGAAGGGAAGGGAAGGGAAGGGAAGGGAAGGGAAGGGAAGGGAAGGGAAGGGAAGGGAAGGGAAGGAAGGGAAGGGAAGGGAAGGGAAGGGAAGGGAAGGGAAGGGAAGGGAAGGGAAGGGAAGGGAAGGGAAGGGAAGGGAAGGGAAGGGAAGGGAAGGGAAGGGGTGGAGGTGGGGGCGGGGTGTGGAGGGCAGATTGGCGAGGGGAGTGGAGGGCAGACTCGGGAGGTGAGGGGATGGGATAAGAAAGAAGTGCAACACCAGAGAAAAGACCAAAGAGATACTAAGTCCAGAGGGTCTCAAAATGAGCTTAGCGGAACAATGCCCCCAACCACAGAAGCTGGCACCTGCTCCAGCCAGCTGGAGCCCTTGGGTCCAGAGGGATAGAAAAGGCCGGCAGCAAAAGCCTACAGCACCCGGTATTCCCAGGAGGTCTCCCATCCAAGTACTAACCAGGCCCGACCCTGCTTAGCTTCCAAGATCGGACGAGATCGGGCGTTACCAGGGTGGGATGGCCGTAGGTGCCTCATATTCCTGCTCCAGCCCTCTTCTCATCTTCACACCACGGACACCAACCAGCACCACTCGGCCTTCAGCCATCAAGCAGTGAAATGAGACCGTGAACAGAAGTGGACATCAAACAGCTCCTCACATACGTGCACCATGCCGCAGTGAGCACTGACCCATATCCAGCATGGCAGACCTCAATGCATTCCTGACTGACGCACATGCGCAGCGTATTCACAGGACACTACTTGGACCTTACACAACACCTGCACACTAGCTCAGTGCGCTCTGCAAAAGGAACGTGGCAAACATGGTCAAACGCTGACCCTGATAAGAGAGTAAAAAGCGAGACCTACAGTGCATCTGCAATCCTACAGGGAACACCAGCGACGGGATCCAACAGGTGGCACTCCAGTGCATGCCAAGCCCCTTGGAGGCAGACATGTGCTATTTGAGTAGAGCATGGTGCAGTGATGGAAGGTAAAGTTGGAGAAGACAATGGAGAGAAGAAACGGGGGGGGGAGGGGAGGGGAGGTGGGGGGAGGGGAGGGGAGGGGAGGGGGGGGGTAGGGGAGGGGAGGGGGGGGGGAGGGGAAGGGAAGGGAAGGGAAGGGAAGGGAAGGGAAGGGAAGGGAAGGGAAGGGAAGGGAAGGGAAGGGAAGGGAAGGGAAGGGAAGGGAAGGGAAGGGAAGGGAAGGGAAGGGAAGGGAAGGGAAGGGAAGGGAAGGGAAGGGAAGGGAAGGGAAGGGAAGGGAAGGGAAGGGAAGGGAAGGGAAGGGAAGGGAAGGGAAGGGAAGGGAAGGGGGTGGGGAGTGGAGGGCAGATGGGGGAGGGGAGGGGATGGGATAAGAAAGATGTGCAACACCAGAGAAAAGACCAAAGAGATACTAAGTCCACAGGGTCTCAAAATGAGCGTAGCGGAACAATGCCCCCAACCACACAAGCTGGCGCCTGCTCCAGCCAGCTGGAGCCCTTGGGACCAGAGGGATAGAAAAGGCCGGCAGCAAAAGCCTACAGCACCCGGTATTCCCAGGAGGTCTCCCATCCAAGTACTAACCAGGCCCGACCCTGCTTAGCTTCCGAGATCTTAGATTAGATCTTAGATTCCGAGATTTTTACAGGTACGTTGCCCAGAAGAGACAGTCCAAAACGGGCGTACCTACTTTGGTAAATTTAAAAGGAGAACTGGCTTTAACTGATGAAGACAAAGCTGAGGTTCTGAATGAGTTCTTCACCTCGGTCTTCACTGGTGGCCAGGATTCTAATCTTTTTCACGTCCCCGAACCCTGCATCCCCAAACCTCTATGTGGGGACCAAGGAGGTAAATCCCTCCCCAGTGTAAGGGCAGAGCAAGTCCGAGAGTGCCTCCTTAGACTGAATGAATACAAGTCTATGGGGCCGGATGGCGTGCATCCCAGGGTCCTGAAGGAGCTGGCTGAGGTGGTTGCCGAGCCGCTCTCCATCATATTTGAGAAGTCGTGGCTGTCAGGTGAGGTCCCGGACGACTGGAGGAAGGGTCACGTCACTCCCATATACAAGAAGGGGAGCAGGGCGGACCTGGGGAACTACAGGTTGGTGAGTCTCACCTCCGTGCCTGGGAAGATCATGGAACAGATCCTCCTGGACAACATGCTCGGTCACATAAAGAATGAGCATGTGATCCGAGACAGCCAGCACGGCTTCACCAAAGGAAGGTCATGCCTAACTAATCTTGTGGCCTTCTATGATGGAGTGATGGCATTGGTGGACGAAGGGAAGGCGACCGATGTCATTTACCTGGACCTGAGCAAGGCCTTTGACATGGTCCCCCACCACATCCTCATCTCCAAATTGGAGGGAAGTGGATTTGATGGGTGGACGACCCGATGGATAAGCAATTGGTTGAAAGGCCGCAGACAGAGGGTGGTTGTCAATGGCTCTATGTCCAGGTGGAGGCCGGTAACAAGTGGTGTCCCCCAAGGGTCTGTCTTGGGACCGATGCTCTTTAACATCTTTATTAATGACATCGATGAGGGAATTGAGTGCACCCTCAGCAAGTTTGCTGACGACACCAAGCTGAGTGGTGCGGTTCATACGGTGGAAGGAAGGGATGCCATTCAGAGGGACCTCGACAGGCTGGAGGGCTGGGCTCGGGTGAACCTAATGAGGTTCAACACGGCAAAGTGCAGGGTTTTGCATTTGGGCCGGAAGAACCCCAGGCACCTGTACAGGCTGGGAGGAGCAGTCCTTGAGAGCAGCTCGGCAGAGAAGGAGCTGGGGGTCCTGATGGATGAGAGACTGAACATGAGCCAGCAGGGCGCACTGGCAGCTCGAAAGGCAAATGGGATCCTGGGCTCCATCAGGAGAGGGGTGGCCAGCAGGGACAGGGAGGTGATTGTCCCTCTCTACTCGGCTCTTGTGAGGCCCCATCTGGAGTACTGTGTCCAGGTGTGGAGCCCTCAGTACAGGAAAGACATTGAGATTTTGGAAAGGGTCTAGAGGAGGGCGACTAAGATGATCAGGGGGCTGGAGCACCTCCCCTATGAGGACAGGCTGAGGGAGTTGGGCTTGTTCAGCCTGGAGAAGAGAAGGCTGCGGGGTGACCTCATTGCAGCCTATCAATACCTGAAGGGAACCTACACCCAGGAGGGGAGTAAACTCTTCAAAAGGGCTGACAACAGCAGGACTAGGGGAAATGGTTTTAAGTTGAAGGAGGGAAGATTTAGGTTGGATGTTAGGGGGAAGTTCTTTACTAGGAGAGTGGTTAGGCCCTGGAACGGGCTGACCAGGGAGGTTGTGGATGCCCCGTCCTTGGATGTGTTTAAGGCCAGGCTGGACGGGGTCCTGGGCAACCTGATCTGAATGTGTATGTTTGGTGGTCCTGCAAGGCAGGGGGGTTTTAACTACATGATCCTTGGGGTCCCTACCAACCCGGTGATTCTGTGATTCTGTGATCGGATGAGATCGGGCGTTACCAGGGTGGGATGGCCGTAGGTGCCTCATGTTCCTGCTCCAGCCCTCTTCTCATCTTCACACCACGGACACCAACCAGCACCACTTGGCCTTCAGCCACCAAGCAGTGAAATGAGACTGTGAACAGAGGTGGACATCAAACAGCTCCTCACACACGTGCACCATGCCGCAGTGAGCACTGACCCATGTCCAGCATGGCAGACCTCAATGCTCTCCTGACTGACGCACATGCGCAGCGTATTCACAGGACACTACTTGGACCTTACGGCACCTGCACACTAGGCCACTGCGCTCTGGAAAGGAACGTGGCAATCATGGCCAAACGCTGACCCTGATAAGAGAGTAAAAAGCGAGACCTACAGTGCGTCTGCAATCCTACAGGGAACACCAGTGACGGGATCCAGCAGGTGGCACTCCACTGCATGCCAAACCCCTTGCAGGCAGACAGGCGCTATTTGAGTAGAGCATGGTGCAGTGATGGAAGGTAAAGTTGGAGAAGACAATGGAGAGAAGAAACGGGGAGGGGAGGAGAGGGGAGGTGAGGGGAGGGGAGGGGAAGGGAGGGGAGGGGAGGGGAGGGGAGGGGAGGGGAGGGGAGGGGAGGGGAGGGAAGGGAAGGGAAGGGAAGGGAAGGGAAGGGAAGGGAAGGGAAGGGAAGGGAAGGGAAGGGAAGGGAAGGGAAGGGAAGGGAAGGGAAGGGAAGGGAAGGGAAGGGAAGGGAAGGGAAGGGAAGGGAAGGGAAGGGAAGGGAAGGGAAGGGAAGGGAAGGGGTGGAGGTGGGGGCGGGGTGTGGAGGGCAGATTGGGGAGGGGAGTGGAGGGCAGACTCGGGAGGTGAGGGGATGGGATAAGAAAGAAGTGCAACACCAGAGAAAAGACCAAAGAGATACTAAGTCCAGAGGGTCTCAAAATGAGCTTAGCGGAACAATGCCCCCAACCACAGAAGCTGGCGACTGCTCCAGCCAGCTGGTGCCCTTGGGTCCAGAGGGATAGAAAAGGCCGGCAGCAAAAGCCTACAGCACCCGGTATTCCCAGGAGGTCTCCCATCCAAGTACTAACCAGGCCCGACCCTGCTTAGCTTCCGAGATCGGACGAGATCGGGCGTTACCAGGGTGGGATGGCCGTAGGTGCCTCATATTCCTGCTCCAGCCCTCTTCTCATCTTCACACCACGGACACCAACCAGCACCACTCGGCCTTCAGCCATCAAGCAGTGAAATGAGACCGTGAACAGAAGTGGACATCAAACAGCTCCTCACATACGTGCACCATGCCGCAGTGAGCACTGACCCATATCCAGAATGGCAGACCTCAATGCATTCCTGACTGACGCACATGCGCAGCGTATTCACAGGACACTACTTGGACCTTACACAACACCTGCACACTAGCTCAGTGCGCTCTGCAAAAGGAACATGGCAAACATGGTCAAACGCTGACCCTGATAAGAGAGTAAAAAGCGAGACCTACAGTGCATCTGCAATCCTACAGGGAACACCAGCGACGGGATCCAACAGGTGGCACTCCAGTGCATGCCAAGCCCCTTGGAGGCAGACATGTGCTATTTGAGTAGAGCATGGTGCAGTGATGGAAGGTAAAGTTGGAGAAGACAATGGAGAGAAGAAACGGGGGGGGGGAAAGGAGGGGAGGTGAGGGGAGGGGAGGGGAGGGGAGGGGGGGGTAGGGGAGGGGAGGGGGGGGGGAGAGGAAAGGAGGGGAGGGGAGGTGGGGGTAGGGGAGGGGAGGTGATGGGAGGGGAGGGGGGGGGGAGGGGAAGGGAAGGGAAGGGAAGGGAAGGGAAGGGAAGGGAAGGGAAGGGAAGGGAAGGGAAGGGAAGGGAAGGGAAGGGAAGGGAAGGGAAGGGAAGGGAAGGGAAGGGAAGGGAAGGGAAGGGAAGGGAAGGGAAGGGAAGGGGTGGAGGTGGGGGCGGGGTGTGGAGGGCCTATTGGGGAGGGGAGTGGAGGGCAGATGGGGGAGGGGAGGGGATGGGATAAGAAAGAAGTGCAACACCAGAGAAAAGACCAAAGAGATACTAAGTCCAGAGGGTCTCAAAATGAGCTTAGCGGAACAATGCCCCCAACCACAGAAGCTGGCGCCTGCTCCAGCCAGCTGGAGCCCTTGGGTCCAGAGGGATAGAAAAGGCCGGCAGCAAAAGCCTACAGCACCCGGTATTCCCAGGAGGTCTCCCATCCAAGTACTAACCAGGCCCGACCCTGCTTAGCTTCCGAGATCGGACGAGATCGGGCGTTACCAGGGTGGGATGGCAGTAGGTGCCTCATATTCCTGCTCCAGCCCTCTTCTCATCTTCACACCACGGACACCAACCAGCACCACTCTGCCTTCAGCCATCAAGCAGTGAAATGAGACAGTGAACAGAAGCGGACATCAAACAGCTCCTCACATACGTGCATCATGCCGCAGTGAGCACTGACCCATATCCAGCATGGCAGACCTCAATGCATTCCTGACTGACGCACATGCGCAGCGTATTCACAGGACACTACTTGGACCTTACACAGCAGCTGCACACTAGGTCACTGCGCTCTGGAAAGGAACGTGGCAATCATGGCCAAACGCTGACCCTGATAACAGACTAAAAAGAGAGACCTACAGTGCATCTGCAATCCTACAGGGAACACCAGTGAGGGGATCCAGCAGGTGGCACTCCACTGCATGCCAAACCCCTTGGAGGCAGACAGGCGCTATTTGAGTAGAGCATGGTGCAGTGATGGAAGGTAAAGTTGGAGAAGACAATGGAGAGAAGAAACTGGGGGGGGAGGAGAGGGGAGGGAAGGGGAGGGGAGGGGAGGGGAGGGGAAAGGGAAGGGAAGGGAAGGGAAGGGAAGGGAAGGGAAGGGAAGGGAAGGGAAGGGAAGGGAAGGGAAGGGAAGGGAAGGGAAGGGAAGGGAAGGGAAGGGAAGGGAAGGGAAGGGAAGGGAAGGGAAGGGAAGGGAAGGGAAGGGAAGGGAAGGGAAGGGAAGGGGTGGAGGTGGGGGCGGGGTGTGGAGGGCAGATTGGGGAGGGGAGTGGAGGGCAGATGGGGGAGGGGAGGGGATGGGATAAGAAAGAAGTGCAACACCAGAGAAAAGACCAAAGAGATACTAAGTCCAGAGGGTCTCAAAATGAGCTTAGCGGAACAATGCCCCCAACCACAGAAGCGGGCGCCTGCTCCAGCCAGCTGGAGCCCTTGGGTCCAGAGGGATAGAAAAGGCCGGCAGCAAAAGCCTACAGCACCCGGTATTCCCAGGAGGTCTCCCATCCAAGTACTAACCAGGCCCGACCCTGCTTAGCTTCCGAGATCGGACGAGATCGGGCGTTACCAGGGTGGGATGGCCGTAGGTGCCTCATATTCCTGCTCCTGCCCTCTTCTCATCTTCACACCACGGACACCAACCAGCACCACTCTGCCTTCAGCCATCAAGCAGTGAAATGAGACAGTGAACAGAAGCGGACATCAAACAGCTCCTCACATACGTGCACCATGCCGCAGTGAGCACTGACCCATATCCAGCATGGCAGACCTCAATGCATTCCTGACTGACGCACATGCGCAGCGTATTCACAGGACACTACTTGGACCTTACACAACACCTGCACACTAGCTCAGAACGCTCTGCAAAAGGAACGTGGCAAACATGGTCAAACGCTGACCCTGATAAGAGAGTAAAAAGCGAGACCTACAGTGCATCTGCAATCCTACAGGGAACACCAGCGACGGGATCCAGCAGGTGGCACTCCAGTGCATGCCAAGCCCCTTGGAGGCAGACATGTGCTATTTGAGTAGAGCATGGTGCAGTGATGGCAGGTAAAGTTGGAGAAGACAATGGAGAGAAAAACCGGGGGGGGGAGGGGAGGGGAGGGGAGGGGCGGGGAGGGGAGGGGAAGGGGGGGGGAGGGGAGGGAAGGGAAGGGAAGGGAAGGGAAGGGAAGGGAAGGGAAGGGAAGGGAAGGGAAGGGAAGGGAAGGGAAGGGAAGGGAAGGGAAGGGAAGGGAAGGGAAGGGAAGGGAAGGGAAGGGAAGGGAAGGGAAGGGAAGGGGTGGAGGTGTAGGTGGGGTGTGGAGGGCAGATTGGGGAGGGGAGTGGAGGGCAGATGGGGGAGGGGAGGGGATGGGATAAGAAAGAAGTGCAACACCAGAGAAAAGACCAAAGAGATAGAAAGTCCAGAGGGTCTCAAAATGAGCTTAGCGGAACAATGCCTGCAACCACACAAGATGGCGCCTGCTCCAGCCAGCTGGAGCCCTTGGGTCCAGAGGGATAGAAAAGGCCGGCAGCAAAAGCCTACAGCACCCGGTATTCCCAGGAGGTCTCCCATCCAAGTACTAACCAGGCCCGACCCTGCTTAGCTTCCGAGATCGGACGAGATCGGGCGTTACCAGGGTGGGATGGCCGTAGGTGCCTCATATTCCTGCTCCAGCCCTCTTCTCATCATCACACCACGGACACCAACCAGCACCACTTGGCCTTCAGCCACCAAGCAGTGAAATGAGACTGTGAACAGAGGTGGACATCAAACAGCTCCTCACACACGTGCACCATGCCGCAGTGAGCACTGACCCATGTCCAGCATGGCAGACCTCAATGCTCTCCTGACTGACGCACATGCGCAGCGTATTCACAGGACACTACTTGGACCTTACGGCACCTGCACACTAGGCCACTGCGCTCTGGAAAGGAACGTGGCAATCATGGCCAAACGCTGACCCTGATAAGAGAGTAAAAAGCGAGACCTACAGTGCGTCTGCAATCCTACAGGGAACACCAGTGACGGGATCCAGCAGGTGGCACTCCACTGCATGCCAAACCCCTTGGAGGCAGACAGGCGCTATTTGAGTAGAGCATGGTGCAGTGATGGAAGGTAAAGTTGGAGAAGACAATGGAGAGAAGAAACGGGGAGGGGAGGAGAGGGGAGGGGAGGGGAGGGGAGGGGAGAGGAGGGGAGGGGAGGGGAGGGGAGGGGAGGGGAGGGGAGGGGAGGGAAGGGAAGGGAAGGGAAGGGAAGGGAAGGGAAGGGAAGGGAAGGGAAGGGAAGGGAAGGGAAGGGAAGGGAAGGGAAGGGAAGGGAAGGGAAGGGAAGGGAAGGGAAGGGAAGGGAAGGGAAGGGAAGGGAAGGGAAGGGAAGGGAAGGGAAGGGAAGGGAAGGGGTGGAGGTGGGGGCGGGGTGTGGAGGGCAGATTGGGGAGGGGAGTGGAGGGCAGACTCGGGAGGTGAGGGGATGGGATAAGAAAGAAGTGCAACACCAGAGAAAAGACCAAAGAGATACTAAGTCCAGAGGGTCTCAAAATGAGCTTAGCGGAACAATGCCCCCAACCACAGAAGCGGGCGCCTGCTCCAGCCAGCTGGAGCCCTTGGGTCCAGAGGGATAGAAAAGGCCGGCAGCAAAAGCCTACAGCACCCGGTATTCCCAGGAGGTCTCCCATCCAAGTACTAACCAGGCCCGACCCTGCTTAGCTTCCGAGATCGGACGAGATCGGGCGTTACCAGGGTGGGATGGCCGTAGGTGCCTCATATTCCTGCTCCTGCCCTCTTCTCATCTTCACACCACGGACACCAACCAGCACCACTCTGCCTTCAGCCATCAAGCAGTGAAATGAGACAGTGAACAGAAGCGGACATCAAACAGCTCCTCACATACGTGCACCATGCCGCAGTGAGCACTGACCCATATCCAGCATGGCAGACCTCAATGCATTCCTGACTGACGCACATCCGCAGCGTATTCACAGGACACTACTTGGACCTTACACAACACCTGCACACTAGCTCAGAACGCTCTGCAAAAGGAACGTGGCAAACATGGTCAAACGCTGACCCTGATAAGAGAGTAAAAAGCGAGACCTACAGTGCATCTGCAATCCTACAGGGAACACCAGCGACGGGATCCAGCAGGTGGCACTCCAGTGCATGCCAAGCCCCTTGGAGGCAGACATGTGCTATTTGAGTAGAGCATGGTGCAGTGATGGCAGGTAAAGTTGGAGAAGACAATGGAGAGAAAAACCGGGGGGGGGAGGGGAGGGGAAGGGAGGGGAGGGGAGGGGGGAAGAGGGGAGGGGAGGGGAGGGGAGGGGAGGGGAGGGGAGGGGAGGGAAGGGAAGGGAAGGGAAGGGAAGGGAAGGGAAGGGAAGGGAAGGGAAGGGAAGGGAAGGGAAGGGAAGGGAAGGGAAGGGAAGGGAAGGGAAGGGAAGGGAAGGGAAGGGAAGGGAAGGGAAGGGAAGGGAAGGGAAGGGAAGGGAAGGGAAGGGAGGGGTGGAGGTGGGGGCGGGGTGTGGAGGGCAGATTGGGGAGGGGAGTGGAGGGCAGATGGGGGAGGGGAGGGCATGGGATAAGAAAGAAGTGCAACACCAGAGAAAAGACCAAAGAGATACTAAGTCCAGAGGGTCTCATATGAGATTAGCGGAACAATGCCTGCAACCACAGAAGCTGGCGCCTGCTCCAGCCAGCTGGACCCTTTGAGACCAGAGGGATAGAAAAGGCCGGCAGCAAAAGCCTACAGCACCCGGTATTCCCAGGAGGTCTCCCATCCAAGTACTAACCAGGCCCGACCCTGCTTAGCTTCCGAGATCGGACGAGATCGGGCGTTACCAGGGTGGGATGGCCGTAGGTGCCTCATATTCCTGCTCCAGCCCTCTTCTCATCATCACACCACGGACACCAACCAGCACCACTCTGCCTTCAGCCATCAAGCAGTGAAATGAGACAGTGAACAGAAGCGGACATCAAACAGCTCCTCACATACGTGCACCATGCCGCAGTGAGCACTGACCCATATCCAGCATGGCAGACCTCAATGCATTCCTGACTGACGCACATGCGCAGCGTATTCACAGGACACTACTTGGACCTTACACGACACCTGCACACTAGCTCAGAACGCTCTGCAAAGGAACGTGGCAAACATGGTCAAACGCTGACCCTGATAAGAGAGTAAAAAGCGAGACCTACAGTGCATCTGCAATCCTACAGGGAACACCAGCGACGGGATCCAGCAGGTGGCACCCCAGTGCATGCCAAGCCCCTTGGAGGCAGACATGTGCTATTTGAGTAGAGCATGGTGCAGTGATGGCAGGTAAAGTTGGAGAAGACAATGGAGAGAAAAACCGGGGGGGGGAGGGGAGGGGAGGGGAGGGGAGGGGAGGGGAGGGGAGGGGAGGGGAGGGGAGGGGAGGGGAGGGGAGGGGAGGGGAGGGGAGGGAAGGGGAGGGGAGGGAAGGGGAGGGAAGGGAAGGGAAGGGAAGGGAAGGGAAGGGAAGGGAAGGGAAGGGAAGGGAAGGGAAGGGAAGGGAAGGGAAGGGAAGGGAAGGGAAGGGAAGGGAAGGGAAGGGAAGGGAAGGGAAGGGGTGGAGGTGTAGGTGGGGTGTGGAGGGCAGATTGGGGAGGGGAGTGGAGGGCAGATGGGGGAGGGGAGGGGATGGGATAAGAAAGAAGTGCAACACCAGAGAAAAGACCAAAGAGATAGAAAGTCCAGAGGGTCTCAAAATGAGCTTAGCGGAACAATGCCTGCAACCACACAAGCTGGCGCCTGCTCCAGCCAGCTGGAGCCCTTGGGTCCAGAGGGATAGAAAAGGCCGGCAGCAAAAGCCTACAGCACCCGGTATTCCCAGGAGGTCTCCCATCCAAGTACTAACCAGGCCCGACCCTGCTTAGCTTCCGAGATCGGACGAGATCGGGCGTTACCAGGGTGGGATGGCCGTAGGTGCCTCATATTCCTGCTCCAGCCCTCTTCTCATCATCACACCACGGACACCAACCAGCACCACTTGGCCTTCAGCCACCAAGCAGTGAAATGAGACTGTGAACAGAGGTGGACATCAAACAGCTCCTCACACACGTGCACCATGCCGCAGTGAGCACTGACCCATGTCCAGCATGGCAGACCTCAATGCTCTCCTGACTGACGCACATGCGCAGCGTATTCACAGGACACTACTTGGACCTTACGGCACCTGCACACTAGGCCACTGCGCTCTGGAAAGTAACGTGGCAATCATGGCCAAACGCTGACCCTGATAAGAGAGTAAAATCGAGACCTACAGTGCGTCTGCAATCCTACAGGGAACACCAGTGACGGGATCCAGCAGGTGGCACTCCAGTGCATGCCAAACCCCTTGGAGGCAGACATGTGCTATTGAGTAGAGCATGGTGCAGTGATGGAAGGTAAAGTTGGAGAAGACAATGGAGAGAAGAAACGGGGAGGGGAGGAGAGGGGAGGGGAGGGGAGGGGAGGGGAGAGGAGGGGAGGGGAGGGGAGGGGAGGGGAGGGGAGGGAAGGGAAGGGAAGGGAGGGAAGGGAAGGGAAGGGAAGGGAAGGGAAGGGAAGGGAAGGGAAGGGAAGGGAAGGGAAGGGAAGGGAAGGGAAGGGAAGGGAAGGGAAGGGAAGGGAAGGAAGGAAGGGAAGGGAAGGGAAGGGAAGGGAAGGGAAGGGGTGGAGGTGGGGGCGGGGTGTGGAGGGCAGATTGGGGAGGGGAGTGGAGGGCAGACTCGGGAGGTGAGGGGATGGGATAAGAAAGAAGTGCAACACCAGAGAAAAGACCAAAGAGATACTAAGTCCAGAGGGTCTCAAAATGAGCTTAGCGGAACAATGCCCCCAACCACAGAAGCTGGCGACTGCTCCAGCCAGCTGGTGCCCTTGGGTCCAGAGGGATAGAAAAGGCCGGCAGCAAAAGCCTACAGCACCCGGTATTCCCAGGAGGTCTCCCATCCAAGTACTAACCAGGCCCGACCCTGCTTAGCTTCCGAGATCGGACGAGATCGGGCGTTACCAGGGTGGGATGGCCGTAGGTGCCTCATATTCCTGCTCCAGCCCTCTTCTCATCTTCACACCACGGACACCAACCAGCACCACTCTGCCTTCAGCCATCAAGCAGTGAAATGAGACAGTGAACAGAAGCGGACATCAAACAGCTCCTCACATACGTGCATCATGCCGCAGTGAGCACTGACCCATATCCAGCATGGCAGACCTCAATGCATTCCTGACTGACGCACATGCGCAGCGTATTCACAGGACACTACTTGTCCCTTACACAGCAGCTGCACACTAGGTCACTGCGCTCTGGAAAGGAACGTGGCAATCATGGCCAAACGCTGACCCTGATAACAGACTAAAAAGAGAGACCTACAGTGCATCTGCAATCCTACAGGGAACACCAGTGAGGGGATCCAGCAGGTGGCACTCCAGTGCATGCCAAGCCTCTTGGAGGCAGACATGAGCTATTTGAGTAGAGCATGGTGCAGTGATGGAAGGTAAAGTTGGACAAGACAATGGAGAGAAGAAACTGGGGGGGGAGGAGAGGGGAGGGAAGGGGAGGGGAGGGGAGGGGAGGGGAAAGGGAAGGGAAGGGAAGGGAAGGGAAGGGAAGGGAAGGGAAGGGAAGGGAAGGGAAGGGAAGGGAAGGGAAGGGAAGGGAAGGGAAGGGAAGGGAAGGGAAGGGAAGGGAAGGGGTGGAGGTGGGGGCGGGGTGTGGAGGGCAGATTGGGGAGGGGAGTGGAGGGCAGATGGGGGAGGGGAGGGGATGGGATAAGAAAGAAGTGCAACACCAGAGAAAAGACCAAAGAGATACTAAGTCCAGAGGGTCTCAAAATGAGCTTAGCGGAACAATGCCCCCAACCACAGAAGCGGGCGCCTGCTCCAGCCAGCTGGAGCCCTTGGGTCCAGAGGGATAGAAAAGGCCGGCAGCAAAAGCCTACAGCACCCGGTATTCCCAGGAGGTCTCCCATCCAAGTACTAACCAGGCCCGACCCTGCTTAGCTTCCGAGATCGGACGAGATCGGGCGTTACCAGGGTGGGATGGCCGTAGGTGCCTCATATTCCTGCTCCTGCCCTCTTCTCATCTTCACACCACGGACACCAACCAGCACCACTCTGCCTTCAGCCATCAAGCAGTGAAATGAGACAGTGAACAGAAGCGGACATCAAACAGCTCCTCACATACGTGCACCATGCCGCAGTGAGCACTGACCCATATCCAGCATGGCAGACCTCAATGCATTCCTGACTGACGCACATGCGCAGCGTATTCACAGGACACTACTTGGACCTTACACAACACCTGCACACTAGCTCAGAACGCTCTGCAAAAGGAACGTGGCAAACATGGTCAAACGCTGACCCTGATAAGAGAGTAAAAAGCGAGACCTACAGTGCATCTGCAATCCTACAGGGAACACCAGCGACGGGATCCAGCAGGTGGCACTCCAGTGCATGCCAAGCCCCTTGGAGGCAGACATGTGCTATTTGAGTAGAGCATGGTGCAGTGATGGCAGGTAAAGTTGGAGAAGACAATGGAGAGAAAAACCGGGGGGGGAGGGGAGGGGAAGGGAGGGAGGGGAGGGGGAAGAGGGGAGGGGAGGGGAGGGGAGGGGAGGGGAGGGGAGGAAGGGAAGGGAAGGGAAGGGAAGGGAAGGGAAGGAAGGGAAGGGAAGGGAAGGGAAGGGAAGGGAAGGGAAGGAAGGGAAGGAAGGGAAGGGAAGGGAAGGGAAGGGAAGGGAAGGGAAGGGAAGGGAAGGGAAGGGAAGGGAAGGGAAGGGAAGGGAAGGGAAGGGAAGGGAAGGGGTGGAGGTGGGGGCGGGGTGTGGAGGGCAGATTGGGGAGGGGAGTGGAGGGCAGATGGGGGAGGGGAGGGGATGGGATAAGAAAGAAGTGCAACACCAGAGAAAAGACCAAAGAGATACTAAGTCCAGAGGGTCTCATATGAGATTAGCGGAACAATGCCTGCAACCACAGAAGCTGGCGCCTGCTCCAGCCAGCTGGACCCTTTGAGACCAGAGGGATAGAAAAGGCCGGCAGCAAAAGCCTACAGCACCCGGTATTCCCAGGAGGTCTCCCATCCAAGTACTAACCAGGCCCGACCCTGCTTAGCTTCCGAGATCGGACGAGATCGGGCGTTACCAGGGTGGGATGGCCGTAGGTGCCTCATATTCCTGCTCCAGCCCTCTTCTCATCATCACACCACGGACACCAACCAGCACCACTCTGCCTTCAGCCATCAAGCAGTGAAATGAGACAGTGAACAGAAGCGGACATCAAACAGCTCCTCACATACGTGCACCATGCCGCAGTGAGCACTGACCCATATCCAGCATGGCAGACCTCAATGCATTCCTGACTGACGCACATGCGCAGCGTATTCACAGGACACTACTTGGACCTTACACGACACCTGCACACTAGCTCAGAACGCTCTGCAAAGGAACGTGGCAAACATGGTCAAACGCTGACCCTGATAAGAGAGTAAAAAGCGAGACCTACAGTGCATCTGCAATCCTACAGGGAACACCAGCGACGGGATCCAGCAGGTGGCACCCCAGTGCATGCCAAGCCCCTTGGAGGCAGACATGTGCTATTTGAGTAGAGCATGGTGCAGTGATGGCAGGTAAAGTTGGAGAAGACAATGGAGAGAAAAACCGGGGGGGGGAGGGGAGGGGAGGGGAGGGGAGGGGAGGGGAGGGGAGGGAGGGGAGGGGAGGGGAGGGGAGGGGAGGGAGGGGAGGGAGGGAGGGAAGGGAAGGGAAGGGAAGGAAGGGAAGGGAAGGGAAGGGAAGGAAGGGAAGGGAAGGGAAGGGAAGGGAAGGGAAGGGAAGGGAAGGAAGGGAAGGGAAGGGAAGGGAAGGGAAGGGAAGGGAAGGGAAGGAAGGGAAGGGAAGGGAAGGGAAGGGAAGGGAAGGGGTGGAGGTGGGGGCGGGGTGTGGAGGGCAGATTGGGGAGGGGAGTGGAGGGCAGATGGGGGAGGGGAGGGGATGGGATAAGAAAGAAGTGCAACACCAGAGAAAAGACCAAAGAGATACTAAGTCCAGAGGGTCTCAAAATGAGCTTAGCGGAACAATGCCCCCAACCACAGAAGCTGGCGACTGCTCCAGCCAGCTGGTGCCCTTGGGTCCAGAGGGATAGAAAAGGCCGGCAGCAAAAGCCTACAGCACCCGGTATTCCCAGGAGGTCTCCCATCCAAGTACTAACCAGGCCCGACCCTGCTTAGCTTCCGAGATCGGACGAGATCGGGCGTTACCAGGGTGGGATGGCCGTAGGTGCCTCATATTCCTGCTCCAGCCCTCTTCTCATCTTCACACCACGGACACCAACCAGCACCACTCTGCCTTCAGCCATCAAGCAGTGAAATGAGACAGTGAACAGAAGCGGACATCAAACAGCTCCTCACATACGTGCATCATGCCGCAGTGAGCACTGACCCATATCCAGCATGGCAGACCTCAATGCATTCCTGACTGACGCACATGCGCAGCGTATTCACAGGACACTACTTGGACCTTACACAGCAGCTGCACACTAGGTCACTGCGCTCTGGAAAGGAACGTGGCAATCATGGCCAAACGCTGACCCTGATAACAGACTAAAAAGAGAGACCTACAGTGCATCTGCAATCCTACAGGGAACACCAGCGACGGGATCCAGCAGGTGGCACCCCAGTGCATGCCAAGCCCCTTGGAGGCAGACATGTGCTATTTGAGTAGAGCATGGTGCAGTGATGGCAGGTAAAGTTGGAGAAGACAATGGAGAGAAAAACCGGGGGGGGAGGGGAGGGGAGGGGAGGGGAGGGGAGGGGAGGGGAGGGGAGGGGAGGGGAGGGGAGGGGAGGGGAGGGGAGGGAGGGAAGGGAAGGGAAGGGAAGGGAAGGGAAGGGAAGGAAGGGAAGGGAAGGGAAGGGAAGGGAAGGGAAGGGAAGGGAAGGGAAGGGAAGGGAAGGGAAGGGAAGGGAAGGGAAGGGAAGGGAAGGGAAGGGAAGGGAAGGAAGGGAAGGGGTGGAGGTGGGGGCGGGGTGTGGAGGGCAGATTGGGGAGGGGAGTGGAGGGCAGATGGGGGAGGGGAGGGGATGGGATAAGAAAGAAGTGCAACACCAGAGAAAAGACCAAAGAGATACTAAGTCCAGAGGGTCTCAAAATGAGCTTAGCGGAACAATGCCCCCAACCACAGAAGCTGGCGACTGCTCCAGCCAGCTGGTGCCCTTGGGTCCAGAGGGATAGAAAAGGCCGGCAGCAAAAGCCTACAGCACCCGGTATTCCCAGGAGGTCTCCCATCCAAGTACTAACCAGGCCCGACCCTGCTTAGCTTCCGAGATCGGACGAGATCGGGCGTTACCAGGGTGGGATGGCCGTAGGTGCCTCATATTCCTGCTCCAGCCCTCTTCTCATCTTCACACCACGGACACCAACCAGCACCACTCTGCCTTCAGCCATCAAGCAGTGAAATGAGACAGTGAACAGAAGCGGACATCAAACAGCTCCTCACATACGTGCATCATGCCGCAGTGAGCACTGACCCATATCCAGCATGGCAGACCTCAATGCATTCCTGACTGACGCACATGCGCAGCGTATTCACAGGACACTACTTGGACCTTACACAGCAGCTGCACACTAGGTCACTGCGCTCTGGAAAGGAACGTGGCAATCATGGCCAAACGCTGACCCTGATAACAGACTAAAAAGAGAGACCTACAGTGCATCTGCAATCCTACAGGGAACACCAGTGAGGGGATCCAGCAGGTGGCACTCCAGTGCATGCCAAGCCCCTTGGAGGCAGACATGAGCTATTTGAGTAGAGCATGGTGCAGTGATGGAAGGTAAAGTTGGAGAAGACAATGGAGAGAAGAAACTGGGGGGGGAGGAGAGGGGAGGGAAGGTGAGGGGAGGGGAGGGGAGGGGAAAGGGAAGGGAAGGGAAGGGAAGGGAAGGGAAGGGAAGGGAAGGGAAGGGAAGGGAAGGAAGGGAAGGGAAGGGAAGGGAAGGGAAGGGAAGGGAAGGGAAGGGAAGGGAAGGGAAGGGAAGGGGTGGAGGTGGGGGCGGGGTGTGGAGGGCAGATTGGGGAGGGGAGTGGAGGGCAGACTCGGGAGGTGAGGGGATGGGATAAGAAAGAAGTGCAACACCAGAGAAAAGACCAAAGAGATACTAAGTCCAGAGGGTCTCAAAATGAGCTTAGCGGAACAATGCCCCCAACCACAGAAGCTGGCGCCTGCTCCAGCCAGCTGGAGCCCTTGGGTCCAGAGGGATAGAAAAGGCCGGCAGCAAAAGCCTACAGCACCCGGTATTCCCAGGAGGTCTCCCATCCAAGTACTAACCAGGCCCGACCCTGCTTAGCTTCCGAGATCGGACGAGATCGGGCGTTACCAGGGTGGGATGGCCGTAGGTGCCTCATATTCCTGCTCCTGCCCTCTTCTCATCTTCACACCACGGACACCAACCAGCACCACTCTGCTTCAGCCATCAAGCAGTGAAATGAGACCGTGAACAGAAGCGGACATCAAACAGCTCCTCACATACGTGCACCATGCCGCAGTGAGCACTGACCCATATCCAGCATGGCAGACCTCAATGCATTCCTGACTGACGCACATGCGCAGCGTATTCACAGGACACTACTTGGACCTTACACAACACCTGCACACTAGCTCAGAACGCTCTGCAAAAGGAACGTGGCAAACATGGTCAAACGCTGACCCTGATAAGAGAGTAAAAAGCGAGACCTACAGTGCATCTGCAATCCTACAGGGAACACCAGCGACGGGATCCAGCAGGTGGCACTCCAGTGCATGCCAAGCCCCTTGGAGGCAGACATGTGCTATTTGAGTAGAGCATGGTGCAGTGATGGCAGGTAAAGTTGGAGAAGACAATGGAGAGAAAAACCGGGGGGGGGAGGGAGGGGAAGGGAGGGGAGGGGAGGGGGGAAGAGGGGAGGGGAGGGGAGGGGAGGGGAGGGGAGGGGAGGGGAGGGAAGGGAAGGGAAGGGAAGGGAAGGGAAGGGAAGGGAAGGGAAGGGAAGGGAAGGGAAGGGAAGGGAAGGGAAGGGAAGGGAAGGGAAGGGAAGGGAAGGGAAGGGAAGGGAAGGGAAGGGAAGGGAAGGGAAGGGAAGGGAAGGGAAGGGAAGGGGTGGAGGTGGGGGCGGGGTGTGGAGGGCAGATTGGGGAGGGGAGTGGAGGGCAGATGGGGGAGGGGAGGGGATGGGATAAGAAAGAAGTGCAACACCAGAGAAAAGACCAAAGAGATACTAAGTCCAGAGGGTCTCATATGAGATTAGCGGAACAATGCCTGCAACCACAGAAGCTGGCGCCTGCTCCAGCCAGCTGGACCCTTTGAGACCAGAGGGATAGAAAAGGCCGGCAGCAAAAGCCTACAGCACCCGGTATTCCCAGGAGGTCTCCCATCCAAGTACTAACCAGGCCCGACCCTGCTTAGCTTCCGAGATCGGACGAGATCGGGCGTTACCAGGGTGGGATGGCCGTAGGTGCCTCATATTCCTGCTCCAGCCCTCTTCTCATCATCACACCACGGACACCAACCAGCACCACTCTGCCTTCAGCCATCAAGCAGTGAAATGAGACAGTGAACAGAAGCGGACATCAAACAGCTCCTCACATACGTGCACCATGCCGCAGTGAGCACTGACCCATATCCAGCATGGCAGACCTCAATGCATTCCTGACTGACGCACATGCGCAGCGTATTCACAGGACACTACTTGGACCTTACACGACACCTGCACACTAGCTCAGAACGCTCTGCAAAGGAACGTGGCAAACATGGTCAAACGCTGACCCTGATAAGAGAGTAAAAAGCGAGACCTACAGTGCATCTGCAATCCTACAGGGAACACCAGTGACGGGATCCAGCAGGTGGCACCCCAGTGCATGCCAAGCCCCTTGGAGGCAGACATGTGCTATTTGAGTAGAGCATGGTGCAGTGATGGCAGGTAAAGTTGGAGAAGACAATGGAGAGAAAAACCGGGGGGGGGAGGGGAGGGGAGGGGAGGGGAGGGGAGGGGAGGGGAGGGGAGGGGAGGGGAGGGGAGGGGAGGGGAGGG